>NC_040018.1:10966151-11158719 GCF_000972845.2 Larimichthys crocea | reverse complement strand
TTGATTTGTTAGAGTGGTGTGGGAGGCAACAGAGAGAGAGGAGGAGAGAAAGAAAAAAACATGAAAGGGTTTGGTAAAATGATACATTAAGCCAGGTAGAGAGTGAGGGCTGAATGATAAAGTGTTCTCATATTGAAAGAGCCCAATTTCCAAACAGTAAGGATACCGATTTTAGTCTTAACTTAAATGTTTAAGTGCATTAACAAGCCAAGTGAAGGTTGAAGTTGGAAAATGTTGGCTCTGGTAGCTATGACAACTGCCGCCTGGAAGTTTATTGGGAAGTAACATTAATTGTGTGAGCTGGAAATGAATAAATAAATAAATAAATAAATAAATAAATAATCAATTAACTTCAACTTGAGCCCATATTTGATTGGTTTTGGACTCGGATAAAGTTTTCCACTGAAACTGTAAAAACTTGAAGCGTCAGTAACCCACCTTGTAAGCTGACACCACAAACTTGGCAGGCGTGCACAGGAGAGTTTGTTTGAAAAGACACGGCAGCCTGTGCCGGTCCCACAGTTGTGTACTTCCACTACATGTGGAGGACCTGAGGGCGATGAACATCTGGCTGTGACTGATGTGTGCGCGCGTGTGAGAAGGAGAATACGGCGAAGAAACTTTTATGAAAAGAGAAACCTGAACGATCCTCGTACTGTTTGTAAGTATGTCTGCAGTGATTTAGTTATGTGTGCCTTATTTCTCACTTTTTGATGATGATGAAAACACATTATCATGAAAGTGTCTCTGGACTCATTTACTGTTTGAACAACAGTTTTTTGTTATGTCGACAGTGTTTGAAAGCGGGTCAGTAAGCATTACGTTTTTATTACAGTGTCAAATATTATGGTCCAATCATTTTTGTTCATGACATGGATAACAGGCGGTTTCAGACTTTAAAATTATTTATTTAAAATTATTTTTAAAAACAGATCAGCGCAAAGTTAGACCAAAGTTGTGGTGAATATTTTAAATGAGCATTTTTTTAAAAACGTGTTTCCATGTAATCAGAAGAAATGAAGAAAAGAAAGAAGTCATGTGTCTGAGGTCTGAAAATGAGTTATCACATCAGCACTCAGTGTGCAGAATTGAAGCCTCCAGCATGTTCTCTGGCCCTTCATGGCTCCAAAGTTGAGTTAGCAGGTCACTCAATGAACAGACTGTTCTGAGGCGATCCCTATTTATTTTATTTATACTAAAATAAAGAATGGAAGATTCCTTTTTTTTTTTTTTTTAAATGCTGCCAAAATTGTATTTTATTGTGTTTTGCTGGAGCTGGAGCTACAGTGAGTCTCCACTGTTCAGGGTGTGAATACAGCAGTGGGCAATAGACCTTTCCATCCTGTGTTGATATGAGGTTTATTTAGTCTAGAAGCAGCTGAAGGAAAGCCATGGAGTGAGAGCACCACTATAGCTGAAACCTATACCTCCAATATGCAGCTGTATCTATTCAATAGCTGTTTTTCATTCACTAGTTTTACGTTACTCACACCGACACCTGACACAGCAGATCATTGACTCAAAGCTACTGCTGCCAGCAGTGCTGTTGGACATCCTCTTGTTATTAAGTTATTAATCTTGATTTTTTATGAATACTCTTTGACAGAGAGTGGATGCTGAAGTAGACAAAAGCAGAATGCACAACCCTGCAGGTCGTACGGTAACAGCAAACTCAAAGCAAACACTGAAATTCATGAAGCGCATGTTCTTTGACTGAAGAGATGCTTCTCTCTGTGACAGATTTGCAGCTTCAGTTTTTTTCCCCCCTCCAAAGTCAACATGAGAACTGCGCCTGTCATGTAAGGAAACAGGATTCTGTTAACTAGTTGTGAAGTTAGTTGTTTACCAGACAGACACTTTGGTTTCATTCTCTGGAGACAGAGAGTGTTAGACCAACACTAAATCATCAATCACTCTGTCGTCTTACATACATACAGCACTGTAGGTTCAGGTATTCAAGCCTACGCTTCAGCTCAGATCCATCATTCGGCTCACATTTTTCAGGCAGGCTGGTGTGTAATTTTAGCTGTTTCACGCTAACAGCTAGGTTGTGAGGATGGTCGCTTTTATTGTAAAAACACAATTAAAGGCTGTGAAATACCACTGGAGCAATTCTTACTTTAGAAACATTAACGGTTGTGCAAAATAAGTGAGGTGCAATAGAAACACTGATACATGCATGGGCCTGTGTGTGGTGTGTGTGTGTGTGTAGTATGTGTTTACAGACATAGACCCTCAGCTCTACAGGAGTATAAAGGCTGCTTGTTTCTTGAGAGCAAGACCAGTAGGTGACCTTTGCCTTTCCTTCCCAGCAGAGCCATCCTGTAGCAGAGGTGTGAATATTGCACCTGGATGTTTTGTTAGAGACAGAGGCTCTCATGCCCTGCTGGTCAACCCGTAAACTAGCCTCCAACTTGGCAGGCAGCCCCGTCCACATATACCTGTCCCACATCAGCGTGATGTGTTTACAAAAGACCCTTTTCACTACGTGCAGTCAGAAGCGTATATGTCTTTGACATCCTCACATTCATCTCACACAGCCTGAGCCCACAATTCACTGACAAACATACTGTACGTCTGCGCCCTACTTCCTCTCTAATCATGTGCAAAGGATTTGTCATCAGGTTTTTGCTGAGGTGAGGCGACTTTACAACAAACTTGAACTTGTGGCAATGTTTAAAAAAACAGGTGGTATACAACTATAAATAAGCTAAAAGAGCCTGTCTGGATCCCGAACATCTGTCGTCCAGATGTGTTTCTACTTGACTGTTCAACTAAAGATAAAGTCTTTGTTAAAGATGAGATTTTTATTAGTCGTGGTAGTGGCATGGCTCCAGAGATGGTAATGTTGATTCGGACCACCGCTTTGGTCCAGACAGAAATATCTCTACAACTTTTAGATGGACTTGGATTGCTATCATATTTTGTTCAGACATTTAAGGTCCCCAGAGGATGCATCACAATCCCTTCCCTCACGATGAATTGTAATAACTTTAGCGATCACTTAATCATATTCTCACCAGTCTCAGATCAGATTTAGTGCTAAGTAGAAAAAATGTGTACTTGCTAAACTAAGATAGTGGACACAGTGATAATATACAATATACTTGTTAAACATATGCATGTTAACATTGTTATAGCCCTTCCAGAGAGATTAGATGTTGTGGTCTGACATCACCAACAGGTTTCTAAAGAGTCATTGAAGTGTATGATAGTTCTGCCTCTGCTGCAAAAATGGGCAAAGATGTGGAGTGTGGGTCCAAACAAGCCACTTTTCTGTGAAGATGGACATTTTAACATGGGGGCTTATGGAGGTCGACTGGAGCTGTGCGTCACTGAGCTGCTAACATGGCTGCTGACGTTCAGAGCAACAGGAGCCGTGTCTTATAGTCTGCAGATGCAGCAGAAGCAGAAACCTCCTTTGTCTTGTTACTTTACAATCAAACTTTAAAGACAGTCATCTGGCACAAACCAAGCCTCTGTCTCTACTGTACATTACCCAGCAGAGCCAGTGACCCACTGTGTGTGTTGTTGTCTTAATTCCAGCTGATTAGCATCGAGTATTACTGGCAGTCAGAGCATGTCTCTGCATGGGGCTGAGCTTTATGATGGAGGCTGCTCTGGGAACAGGACAAATGAGCCATGTAGCGGCACCAGGAGACTAGCTCAGGGCTGTAGCTGTACATCTTATTAAACCTGCAGTCAGTCAGTTTAATCCCTTTGATTAATGATTGTGTATATTGCTTGGAAGCCAGTGTGTGAAATTAGTTTTAACATGTATTGTACATGTCCAAGACAGCTCTGTGTTTTCAATTCAACAGTTATTACTCTCAAAAACCATTATGATTTAATGATTTTTTTTTTTCCTAAAGAGATTCACATTTTTTCCAAGCCTGTCTTAAACAAATGTCCAAGCCCTTTAGCAAATAATATCAAGCTTCACACAGTTGTGTTTTTTTAGTACAAAATGTACCTTTGAATATTTCCAACCACAGTTCAACAAGGAACTAAAGAGGGACTTTTGCAATATAACTTTGATTAAATACCCATTTGATTTGGTTTATATTTTTGTTTTTGCATTTGTCTTACATTAATGTACATATAAATAACACTTGTTTGTGGTTTCACCTAGTGTTTTTAATGTCATATGTCTTAATATTGTATTTTTTGAACGTGTCGTAAAAGTAAGCTTGGATACTGTCCCAGTCATGACAGTAGTTTAACCACAGCCTTGGTAGGTTCACCAGAGGGACTTTTATGTATTTAAGAAACACAGAGTCAATTGTATGGGTTGAAACTACACTCAATTTAACCTACTACAGTATATGGGGCATGGATTCTCTCATCCACTGCGTTGGAGACACAGTTCTGAATGGTTCCATAGAAAAGTGAAGGCAAGCAGCTGTTTGCTGCTCTTTAAAGGAGGTGGGGCAGTTAACCAGATGTCCATGTGCTAAACCAACTAGTTAGTTCTCTCGTAAAGCCAAGACATACTGTTTTGGTTTAAGCAGAGAAAAACTAAAAGAATGATGACTAACTAGTTTGACAAACATGTGCCTCCCCGAGCTTTTCTGTGGAGCCATCTTTGACTGTCGCCCTCGCAGTGGATGAGACAGATAATCCAAAATGTTAAAATCAAAACCCAACAACAGCATAAAGAAACATTTATTATTTGCCACCAGGGTCTGTCAAAGACCGACCAGTGCTGAATAATGGACAGTGAAGTGGAGATGATGAACACCAGCCTTGACAGTCCTCTGAGCCCGAGGCACCTGACCGGGTTGGGGATGAACTGTCTTCTCGGCCAGAAGTACAGACACTCTGGGCCTGGCCTTACCAGTCCTCAGGAGTACAACCAGTGGCTGCCTTACCGCCATGATGCCAGCCTGCTGCCAATGAAAGAAGACCTGGCCTTCTGGCTCAACACACTCATGGGTGAGACAGTTTCCTCCATTGATCCTCATGCCAAGCTCATGTTAACTACACTGATAGGTTTGCAGCTACAGTGACAAAGAAAACTAAAGAGGTCACTTGATTTTAGTCAAGTTTAATACCGGAAACATGCCTTGTCTTACCCACTCGTATTTTGAATTTATGCAGCCAAAAGAGAGATTGTGAATTTGAAATATCTCTTGAGATTATCACAGTTTTCTACAGTTGAATGGCCCATGGGGGTTTGGGTTTGATGGGGGCTTTTGTTTTGAAGAACAGCAGAAAAAAAGCTGCAGTCACTCACAGAGACAAACACATTAACCTACTTATTATCCAAATCCTTGAAATACCTCTCTATGTGGGGGTCTGTGGCTGGGACTGCAGGGAAAGGGATATTTCTTCCCACTTTACTGCATTGTGAGGGAAAACGTAAAGGGTCTGCACATGCCACAACCTGTTGGTGTTGGAAGGAAGTGACAAGACTTCAACAGCATGAGTTTCTGAAGCAACTACAAAAAGAACATGTCAGAATTGCTTACAAAAGTTTTGTTATCAGAAAGGAGGTTTCAACGTGTGAGGTTTCAGTTTTCATTGATAATTTCTGTGGCTTCATGTGGTACTTTGTAAATTCATAAATCAGAAAAAAGATTTAAAGCAATGAACAATGCTGTATTCCTCTTATTGAGATTCGTTATGCAGATGTAATGGGATGTAGATTATATTGTTGTATTTAGTAATGAGTTGAACATATCTATGCAGAAAAGAAACAAAAGGTTCAGTAGCTAATTAAACAAGGTGTATCTTTTTGAAAATGCATAAATATGGTAGTAATACAGTTTATTATTTTTTGTTTCATTTTTCAAAAGATTTCTGTGAATTTACTGATTCATAGTTTCACCTTTACTAAGTGCTTTTGGGAGATAATCAGCTCTGCCTTTGCATCAGCAATATCCTGATCTGTGTATTTGTTTGAACAATTTGCAATGAACATTTACTGGTAACTATGAATGACTGTACATAATTCAGTGTTGGTGTGTGGATCCTCAGGTGTGGACCTTACAGCAGACAGTCTGATGGAAAGGTTGGATAACGGTGTTCTCCTCTGTCAGCTGGCACAGCTGATCCAGGACAAGATTATCCACACCAATAATGGCAAGGTGCTGCAACACAAACACAAAACCATGCATATATTGCACAAATACATGTAAACACACGTACAGAAAAGAGGACACAAAACCAAACACAGGTTTTATTCCAATAAAAAAGGTGAACTAATGAATGCCGAGTCGTTTACCAACCATGCTTATTTCAGAAGAGTTTTGTTCTGTTATTACTGTTACTTTAACTCTAAGAACTTGTTCAAGTCACGATTAAGACCTTTTCAGTTTAGAGACAGAAAATGATTAAGTCTGAGGAAGTCCACAAAGACAGTAAAACCAGGTCAGGTCTGAGGTTGGCGCTGTCAGTGTCTGGTGCTGCATTCAAGTAGTCATCCATGTCTATTCATGTTTTCTATTACTTAGCCTTACTTTGCACAAGATCACCTTTTGAAAAGATCATGATCCTCATGTGTCTCCCATAGACACAAAACATTTGGTCAAAACAAGAGGATGCCTCTTCTGTCTCCTCACCTGCAGCTTCAACATGCTGTAATATTAAACATGGCTATATGAATGAATCCATTTTTCTGTTATTGTAACAACATGTTTCCACTCACTACCTTTGTGTGTGTGTGTGTGTGTTTGTGTGTGTGTGTGTGTGTTCAGCCCTTCATGAGAAGAGTGATCCACTGGCGAGCTGATGCAACCTCTGGATCATTTTTCGCCCGAGACAACACTGCCAACTTCCTCTACTGGTGTCGAAAGACTGGTGTTGATGAGGCTTACCTTTTTGAGTCAGAGGATTTGGGTGAGTTAAGACCAGAGATTTGTTCCTAACATTATGGAGTTAAGGAGCGCTGACCTTTTCTTCTTTTTTCTGCCACGCAGCACTTGTAGCATATTAGTGATTAAAGTAAAAGCTTTAGACTCGAAGTTTCACCTCTTTGAGACCAAAAGAATGAAACAAGTCACAACAAATGTCAAACTGTCGTCAGCTGTGTGAGAACAGCATGTCCATTATGTTTCTTCTCTCCAAACTTTCCATTACTCCTAAATAAATGATAAACTCATGATAATGTGTTGAAAGACAAAAGATATTAGACTGTGCATCATGTCAGTGGCACAAAATAAAGTAATGCATTCATTTTTATTCGCCTGGACATGCAAATAGTTTTAGATTATCTTATTTCTATGCAGTTGTTGTGTGACAAATTGTTAGCATCAGTGATTATTGGTGTAATGCATGTGGCGAAAACTAAATTAACCTACTGTGAAAGGAAAAGAGTATTTTAAGCATCTGAATTTAATTTGAGATGTGCTGCATCATTTTATCATCTTTGCCTGAAAACTGAATTTGTCGTGCTGCTCAAAACCACCTTCAACACGAGCCACGACGATGACTCTGATGTGATGATTATGTTTCTGACTCCTTGTATCATTTCTCTGTGTACTTCTTACTCGGGCATGTCCACGCAAGGCGAGAGATGCGTGAGAACGATAATGTGCAGGTTAATCCCCACCAACAATAAGTCTCCCCCCAACCCCCCCCTGCAGGCAGAATAACCTACTTGACTTGACTAATTGAGTGACGAGGAGAGTGAACTCATTTTACTTTGACAGGCTTCAGTTTGCTGCCTAAGTGACATGAAGGCACAGATGATTGTTCTTTTTCCTTTTTCTTGTCTATTTGTCTTGCTGCAGTCATGATGTAATGATGGATCTCAAAATACAGGTGAATAAAAATAAAATACCATTATTAATAGTTCTCATTACATTTTCTTTTATGCATGCTCTATTTCTGGCCCAAACCAAGTGCACAGACCTCTTTTTTATAGTGGACTGGAGGTAAGAGAGGCTTGTTGACAAAGCATTCATGCCCTTATGCCCTCAGCTGCACACCCAGAGCCCACAGGAATTCCTGCTCAGCTTCAAAGATAGATATGCACAATAGAGTTCTCCAGCAATGTGGCCTCTGTTCAGACTGCTGCTCCTGTTTTCTTTTGACACAGATGGAAGTTTATCTCCGGAAACATCTTTCCTTTCAGATGAGTGACTTTTTTTTATTTATTTCCTCCCCTCCTCCCTCTTTATTTGTATACGTGCTGCGCAAAGTCCTCCACAAACAACCTCGGGAGGTGTGCCTGTGCCTGATGGAGCTGGGACGGATTGCAGCCAGGTAAGTAGAAAAGAAGAAGTGACCCACATATAGTACCACACCTGAGGAGTAAATCACACTGCTGCTTTATTTTCTGTGGGTTAAAATCTTAAAAGATCATGATGATACTAAATATTTGTGAATACTGTTACGGCTAACTTCTCTGCTAACTTCTCTGCTCTTTAAGTGGTGTTCAGTTGCAGATAATATGTGGATATATTTTCAAAATAAAATTGTAGTTTCAGGTCTTTAAAATTAGTTCAGCTACTCCACTCTTTCCAATATGGAGCCAGTGTAGGGAATGACTATCTCTGCTTTGTGATATAGTGTTGATCTATCCTGGAGATTACTGATATATTTCTGTTAAATCTTTCTTTCAGATATGGAGTAGAGCCTCCGGGGCTGGTGAAGTTGGAGAGGGAGATAGAAAGGGAGGAGGCGGGGTGCTTATCTCCATCATCCCCTCTGCCCCTCTCCTTTTTTCCTCCTACATCATTGTATTCACCATCACAATCATCCCTGCCCCCAGCCCCATCTCCCCCTCCTCCTCCTTCTCCTCCTCCACCTCCTCCACCTGCGCCCTTCACTCCAAGCATAACCTGTCTGTCTGAAACACTCGCTGCCTCAATCGCCTCTGATCTTCCATCAGCCACAACAAACCCAGTGCCTACATGTTTGTCTCCTCCTCAGTCCTCCCTCTCAGCCTCTAACCCTTGTACAACCACAGCCTCAACACAAACACCTTTGTTCTCTTCATCCTGCACCACTAACACATCTGCCTCAACTCCACTGGCAGCAGCCTCACCAGTCCAAACCCTGGTATCCACTGCCAAAGTCTCCTCCATCACAATAAACAAACACACTTCCACAGATACACCTCCAATCACCTCCCCACCAGCAGCCCTGACTCCTCGTTCCAAATCCACAAGGAGGAGGAGCACAGGCACCAGCAGCATTTTGGATGATATTGTACGTGTTTTATTTCCAGCTAAATTAATCTTATTTGAGATTACAGATGTTAAAGCTGTATGCTGTGTGTTTGATTCTCCCTGTCTAACCTGTTTCCAGGTGAGAAACATTATTGAAAATCCACCCTGCAGCTGTCCTACCAGGTTCCTTGTTGAGAAGCAACCTAAAGGCTGCTACCGTGTTGGAGATAAAGTTCTGTATATAAGGGTAAGCATGTTCACGCAAACATTGATTATGTTGATATACTTCTAATTTGCAACAGAGGTTGGAGAGATTACATTTTTATCAAGATTATGAAGAAATGTGAACATAAGTCAAATATTGATACTGACATATTAAATGTGTTTGTTTCGTTAATAGCAACTAAAGCATTGTCAAACATTTTCATGGTTATGTTTAGGAGATAGCTGCGTTTTATAGTTAAGTTTAAGGACAGACATGAAACACAAGACAGGATGTGTTTAATTAGTTAAAGCAACATTGGATAACTCTTTTTTTTACCAGAAAAATAGCAGATTTTAAATCATTATTATCATGATCATCATTATCTATAATGCTACATTGACAATGACTGTCATTCCCACTCTTCTCACTCAGCCACTATAGTTTGTGATCTGGGTACGATCACCCACGAAAGGTAATGCTTTAGGGCACTAAGTCACACATTACCAACTACCACCAACAACTATGTGTGCCTCAACTCTTGGTAATTTACAGAGTTTCCTGATGGACAGTAAAGTGCTGCGAACTGTAGCTGCTGTTAGCTAATGTCAGATTAGTTTGTTAGCCAGGCCACCCGGACTTTGAGCTCAGATCATCAGGGGGTGTTAGTGCAACAGGCTGCCAGACAAGAGTAGCTCTGGGACTGACTTTTAGTCGTTGGCTCTCAAAAGTTTTGTGAAATGAAAAGTTGAAAAAGAGCTTAACTAAATCGCAAAAATATGAATTTCTTTGCAGTGTTGTTTAAACATTTACTTTAATCCACAATACTTCTTAACTTAAGATAACAGACACAGTAACCACACATGAGACTCGGGAATGAACCATGTTCTCCTGCACTTTGTATGTCACCCTCCACCCTGACCTCCTTCCTACGTGTGCAGTGCTCGAATATATGGAAAAATATTGTATATGTAAATATATGTAAATAATAGATATAGCCCTTCCTACGCTTGAGCAAAAATTGCAGCTGAACACAATTCAGGCAGTTTGACATCAAAACCAGGCAAAACAAATTAATGTATAAATGTATTTTCTAGAAGACTAGGTTGGATGACTCCCACCTCCTCCAGTGGTTTGGTGGTAATACTGCTCATGTGTCGTTTTATGAGGTATGCAGGCAGCAAAATAAACAAATTATAATTTAATACTTGAATGTACCATTCTGTGAATTTTAAATTATAAACTAAATCGAATGTCTCGCCCAATGAAGATGCGTCATAGATGTTGCAGCACATAATAAGATGTGAGGTGCGAAGGCCTCCGGGTTATTAATCAACAGCTGAGTCAGCAACAAGTGTGACGTGTCAGAACGACTCATTTGGCGATGGAGACGTAGGTGCCTTTCAGCCTCCTGGAGTCGTGCACCACCCATATGCATCTGTACAAAGGCTTCGACGAATGGCCTTCTGGGAGGCAGGGTTGCTTGGCAACCAATGGTCAGGATAAGACTGGGAGGACAATGATTTTATTCAGTGCATAGACCTTCAGCAAAGAGTTCAAACCTGAAGGAAAAACAAACACGTCTCTTTCAGGATGATTTTGCAAAGATATGACCGTGGTGTGCGGATCAAATGGCAGCCCACTCGGGAGTCCAATATGTGGGAGAGGTTTTGAACATAAGAAGGTTTTACTTCACTGTCTATATGGATTAATTCACCCATACAAAGAGAAAATATAACAGCTCAGTGTATGTTTAGTGCACACTGTATGCAGTATATTGTCTAAGTAATCCATTACTCAAACATCCATAAAGAAATACACACTGTAAATTTTAAAAAATTGTCAATTTTTCACCATATCATTGAGAATGGCTTCATGATTCGAGGTAAAATGGTCTTTGTGGAATCCCTCTTAAATCAGATTGACAGGGTCTGATCTCACAATGCGTATCGTCTACATTAAACAGTCACACGGAGGTGTTTCACAGCTTTGGTGGCTAATTGGTCAGAGTTGAAACCCATTAAATGCTTCGTTAATTGTATTGACTCAACGCCGTCCAAACTGGTAATCAATGCTGTCAGCGTCAGTTTACTTTACAGCAGAGTTACAGCTACATTTTGAGCGGCTGACAGACGACATATTTTTACTGCCCGTTTAGAATATAATGTTACCTTTCAGGACACAGAACACCTGTTTCCCCACAGCAGACCTGACAGTTACACAAGGACACATGTTTGAACAGCACTTCAAAGAAGGGCTGTAAAGATGCGATAACCAAACATGTGATTAGTTTATGGTCGTCTTCAGCAGTACATGTAGAGAAAAAAGAGAAAAATCACCTTTTAACTATTGTATATTTCAATATTTCACCAATCTTTTTTTCTCCACTGTTGACCTTTTGTGCCCACCTTGCAGATACAGAGTTTCACCATAACTCTCTGTCGGCTATAATTGCTAGTTTGTAGACGCGACTTGCAAACGATCCCTTCGCGCCAGCAAGCAAACACACCTCAGCTGTGTGAATAGAGCGCAGCAGCCCATCGACCCTGACTCCATCCATTAGCATTACCTTGAGGCTCACAGCTGCCTACATGTGTGCAGGGAAACGCGCCATAATCCTCAATTACCATATACCATGATAACCCTGGCGCAGCTCCTAGGAGAGCGTGCCATTCAATGTGTACAGACCTTTCTAAAGAGCAGATACTATTGATTACTTAGACACAGTCATTAGTGAGGGTTTTAATCAGACAGCTTGTTAATGAGCGACTGAGCATGACCGCCCCTCCTCACATGTAAACTTTCTACCCCCCTTACCAGCCACCCCCTCCCATTCCCCCTGGAGGCTATTCAATAATGCTGGCCTCGGAGTGCTCCTGGAGTGCTCGGCACAAGAGGAAGGCTTTTCTTTCTTCTCTGCACCCAATTAGGCTTTCCTTCAGCTTTGTGGCAGGAGCAGTGTCTGACTGTGTCAATGGAAGGAGATGACATTCAGACACCTCACAATATCACAATATCATGCCACATTAGTACTTTGTTTACTATGTTTACCTACATGAGAGATAATAATAATAATAATTTAAAAAAAAGACCATATCATATTTTAAATGCTACTTATATCTGAACAAAATCAGGACCACAGCAACATTTTGTCACCTTCACTTTTTAGCAATTTGAAAGACAACCCCTTCATCATACTCCTTTCTCAAGTGTCCTTGAGCAAGACATCAAATCAATAGAAGTTCCAGGATCTTTGTTCTGTACGTGACCCTGACCACTGACATTGTCATCGTCTTTTTTTCAGTATAAGTAGGTTGATGATTAAGTATGACGTTAACAAGCAAAGGTGTGTCAAGATAGAATCTCTTTGAATCTTTGGTACAGTGCTGCTTTTAGCTAAATGCTAACATCAGCATGAGAAGGAGCTCGCAGTGCTCGTGATGTTAAGCAGGAATGCTTACCGTGTTCACCATATAGCGTATGCATGCTAAGTTATGGTAATTAGCATCCAACACAAAGCACAGCCGAGACTGATGGGATAAAATATTCAACTACATTTTTACAATTCATTTTGAGGGGAATTTGAACAGCTCTACAACATGTCTTGACATTTCAGTCAAAACCACAAATACTGTAAGTACATTGTCATGGTGCTAAAGGGAAAAGACAGGGGATCCCCAAAGGCGTGAGGGTACACTGTCTGAGGACCATTAATGTTTGCATCATTTCTTTTTTGCCAATTCATCAAATAGTTGTTGAGACATGTCACTAAAAGCAAAAATATCAACCTCATGGTGACACAAGATATTAATCAAGGGGATCACTAAAGACATTGGGTGTCATCTTCTGGGGACCATGAATGTTTGTACAAAATTTAATGGCAATTATTCCAATAGTTGTTGAGACATTTCAGTCCAGCCAGAGTGGTCGATTAACCAAACAGCAAACCTTTGAAATAAATAAGATTTAGTCATATAAGACCTACACTAGCGTCGCACATATGGAATATATAATAATACATAAAATACAAAATCAGATACTCTCACTATAATCAAGATCTCTTGCAACACAGACCTAAGACAGACATGAGTTTCTTAGTTTGTGTCTTTACTGTAAATTTTTCAAGGACTGACTGTACCAAAAACCAGCATCAAAAGCTGTGGATGTGGGGTGTCGTTTAGCTCAGTCGGAGGAGCATCCGCCCCATGTACAAAGGCTCAGGGTTCGAATCCGAACTGTGGCTCTTTCCCGCATGTCATTCCCCATCTTTCTCTGCACACATTTCCTGTCACTCTCCAAGCTGTCTCTGTCAAATAAAGGCCAAAAGAAAAAAGCTTTAAAAAGCTGTGGATGTGGCTAAAGCCTGCCTCCTACTGGCCGGTGTGTACATGGCACCTCTTCCCTGTGTACACTCATGCATCTTTCAGCAGCAAAGGAAAGAGGGAATCAATGGAGCTGCCAGGGAGGACACAGGGGAATCCAGACGGTAGTTTATGGGCTGCAGACGTAGCACACTTTGTACGGAGTCCTAAAGGGGGGAGGGGGGTAGTTGTAGAGACAGAAATAAAGGAGTCTGCCTGACAAAGAGGGATTGTGCTGAATATTACAGTACAGAAAGACGCTGACTCTGGTTTTTATTGAAGGATATGTTTGGTACATTGGTGAGAAACATATGTCCCTGCTTTTCAGTACTTCTCATGTATAACATACAGTTCACATTGTAACCATTTAACTGGGTTACAGAGACGTGAGAGCAAGAAAGCACACATAGCCAGCATATAAAATAAGACACCAATAAAGCAAAAAAACAAACAAAACAGCAATCAAATGAAACACGATTGAAACAATAAAAAAAAACATCAGAAAAAATCTATTAAAAAATTCCAATTTTATGAGCTGGTTTAAAAGAATTAAGCAACTTAATTTAAAAAACGAGATATCTAGAGGAACAAAAATAAATAAATAAACAGAAATAAAATGGAGTCTAGCATTTATTGTTTAATGCTAAACTATGTTTTATTTCTTTAGAAAATCAACTCTGGACGTCGACTGCATTTTTGAGAATGAGGATCAGAATCACATTCCCTCTGTGTCTGACAGGAAAGTGGTTTATTCAGGATGTCAGACTTGACCCCTGTCAACCTCAACATTTTAATCTGCTGGATGACAGCTGAGACGGACCACGTCTGGGGTTTTCCTCTTATGCCGCCTGTGTCGCCGGCGTGTGTCTGCGCTTGTACCATTGATTTTTCATCCTGCACACGTGACTACACACACACCTCCCTACATAAGAAGAGTGGATCTGCTTGTATTATCACATTCTTAATGGCTCCATAATGAAGGGTTTATTGGCGATAAGGCAAGAGGGGGCTGGGCCGGTGCTGACAGGACAACGGATGGCTTTGCAAGGCCTCCTGGGAATCTTAATGCCTACTGGGAGTTGAGGGTCTGCGCTGAACTCATCTCAATTTCTCTTTTCATTTTTTTCCCCCCATGCTTTATATTGTGGCTGTAGTTGCCATGGCAGCAGTTGGTTTTCAGCTGTAAGGATGGCTGTGTGTGAAGGATGTGTTGATTCAGATACAACTGACCTCTGCTAAAACTACTGCTAACAGATAGACTGACTATACTGTCGTCATTTGATTTAAAATACTGTTTGTTAGGTGGTTTGTGTTGCAGATCTGTGTGGGTGTGCCTTTGTGCATCACCACATCTGTGTGTGTGCGCGTGTGCGTGTGTGCGTGTGTGTGTGTGTGTGTGTGTGTGTGTGTATGCATGATCATACGTGGATTAGTCCTGTGCGTGTGTTCAGCTGGTGCCACGGGATGTTGTTTCATTTGGTTTAATGAGATTTTGACAAAGCTATCCGAGAGATCATTTGCCTTTCATAGCCAGAGCTACACATGCATGAGAAGCTTGTAAATATTAGATTGGTGTGTGTGTGTGTGTGTGTGTGTGTGTGTATGTGGAGAGGGGGCGGCTGCTTTTCATATAATTGAGAATTCATAAACATCCTTGCAATATATCAGCCAGAAAATATATGCACACTTTATTTCCCAGCATTCCCTCCTTGACTGTACTGTCTGCTGTCACCTTTGCAGATGCTGAATGAGCGTCATGTGATGGTGCGCGTAGGCGGAGGCTGGGAGACCTTTATAAGTTACCTGCAGAAACACGACCCCTGCAGAGGAGGAGGAGGAGGAGGACTGGTTGGCAGATGTGAGGTCAGGGTCTGTAGGGACAAAGCGAAGGCGTCCAATTTGAACATCTCACCTGACAGCTACATGGTGGTCGGCGCCCATTACCGTGGCAAGAAGTAGACTGTCAAACTGCTCGTTTTTGTTTCTGGCTCTGAGCAGCAGAGGTGAACATTTCACTTAACTGTACAAGGTTACTGATTTAACACGCAGCTCACATATCTTTTACCTCAAGTTCAAAACGAAATTCTTTTGTAACAGATTTCTGAGGTTGTTTGTCATCTGTATGAATCATCCGTAACGACTTGGCAGCAAGGCTACATGACTGTATGTTTGCAACTCAGTCCATTAGCAGAAAGTTAGTCGTCAACAATTTTTATTGTCACTTCTCAAGCTGGTTCCAGCTTCTTTAGTGTGAGGACTTGCTGCATTTCTTTGTTTTACATGTTAATAAACTGTATATCTTTTTAACTGTTGGTGAAATAAAATAATAATAATGAAAATAATCATTATTTGCAGCATTAGTTGTTTTGTGAACTTATGCCTAATCATGATTTTGTGTAGTACTATATGCAGTAATGTCGTTAAATTATGTATTTGTACTGTTACTGTTTGTATTTAGTTAGTAAACATACAGCATGTTTCTGTATCATGGTTCTGTAGTTAGCTAGTTCCAGCAGCAGTTTGAGTAGTTTTAAACATCTATGCATCATGACTTTTAATGTATGGGATTATTTTTCAGTCTGTTTCTTATTTTACTGGACAAAACCTTTCTGTTTAGAATAAACTTGTTTAAATAAAAAAAATATGTTTGAATGCTGTTTTAAAGATCGAAAAGAGAAAATGTTGCACACCATATATAACATTTTTAAAATGTGTTTTTCATCATTTTTTCATCATTTATTTTATATTCTGCTTCATATGGTGGATAAAACACCATTTCTTGTTTCCCATTTACTTGACTTGTCTAGCAGAGAGATTTTCAGCCTAATAAAAGGAAAACAGACAAATCATCAAGTCCTCCCTCTAGATGGCACCATGTCCTAAGTGACAAAAGGCCAAGCGTCGCCTCCATGCTTGTTTGGAGGAGGTCGCTGTCAACACTGCTGCCATGATTGTGTATCACCTCTTGTGGACATAATAGTTGGGCTGGAAATCTGTCTTCAGTCTTAACTTCACAAACTACCTCATGCCCACAGATACAACAGTACAGGACACACTGCTGCACATTGCATTACTTATTCAATTTTTAAAATGAAAAATGTTTTGAAGAGAAAAGATTAATGGGGAATTTTCTCAGACTTCTCAGAGCAAACCAGAATGTTTGTGCACAAAGACAAACACTGAACGTCACAACACATTAGTAATTACATATTTTATTTCCGTAAAATAAATTAATTAAAAATGGACACAAGTTTTAATATATTGAAAGAAACTAACTGTAATGAGATCATGCAAGACTGTATTGTCTTTTTAGTCCCCACATAACATCTGCAGTGGATTGAACCAGTATAAATGACTTGTAGAAAATAATAGCTGTGCTACTGAAACAAGTGCCACTCTAAATGGTGGCGTTTTCACAGGGCATCTCTCATTGCACAGAGTACATTTCTAAGTTCCTCATGAAACACAGGAAGTTGCCACTTGACTTTTTTTTTTGACTCGTTTGTTTTTTTTACAACAATTTCAAATACATTGTTACACTGTGCTGACCTCATTCGTTCTCTAAAGTACATTATTCTTAATGTTTTGTAAATCTTGCTACTGTGTGCTACTGCTCTTCTGTATCGAAACTCAACCCAATCAATGACAAAAATCTCAGTTTTAAAATACAGACATCGTTATGTGTTGGTGTTGTTGAAATTTAATATTTGAGATATGAGGGGGCGTAAATATGTGCTTTAAAATTTCTTCCTGTAATACTTTTTTTTCGACAAAGTCCTGCACATATGCAGTAGTAGCACATCAGTACTGGAAAAGTCAGATTTTCCACCTATAATACACAAAAAACTTGCAAGAGTTGGGTGCAATTGTGCTTCAGTCCTAACAACACATTATACTTGCACCATGTACTTATACATTACAGTTTACAGTAATACTTCTATTACTGCGAAGTAATCAGTTTGGGCATAAACTCAAAACTTATTAAAACCAAACAGCATTCTTTGAGTCGCAGGACGTCAGAGAATACACTCAGTCGTCAGTGTAACAACCATAGAATAAATGTTTTTATATTTATGGTATGTCCTTGTTTCTGGCATAAATATTTTCACAATAAGTGCCTAGACTGACTGACCCTAAACACACAACATGGTATAATCCCAAACTCTTTGTAAGACACAACAGGGTGCTTATTACATGCTTTGATCATCTTTTGCTCCCGTATGTGGCAAACACATAATGTATAACTCCACCTGCTCACAGACTTTTATGAGATCCAGCAAAGTGCAAAGATTCAACAAGACACTGAAGATACAGTTTTCAATCATGCCTCAGTTAATTTCCTCGACTTCTGAGAAGTGGTAGCCTCATGAGGAGGTGGTGATGGTGAAAGGACTGAACGTCACGCACAGTGTTGTCAATACACATTATAACACCTTTTTTTTTTCTAAGAAAGTTATTTGACATAGCTGATATAATATATCTCATGACTCATCTCCAACATTTATAAAAACTTCACACATGGCTGTAATATTCTCGTATCATGAAGTTGTAGTGAGCTGAAATTTAAAAATAAATTAGTTTATATGATTGGGGGAAACAAAAACTGTGTAACAGAAAAGTGGCTGCTGTGTTATTATTATCAACACAAGTGTCACCAAGAGAATAATTTCTCCTTTTCTACAGTCCAACCTGCTACACTCAAAATCTTTCATATAGCCCCATTCCATCTATGAAGTATACAGTTTTGTTACACAGGCGTGGTATACTTCACTTTTTTGTAATAATGACACAAATTTCAAGATGTGAACCAAACATCAATCCAACTGTTCCAATTCGAATCAAAAATGTCTTTTCAAAGATGTATTACTTTATTTTTACTCAAATGTATCTGTTGTCAGTATAAAGAAAAAATGTAGCAGCCTTTATCATTATTGGTCAATAGTGTCCATTAACACATGAAGCCATTTTAGGATGGACGCTTGTGATTTTAGGCATATCTCCATTTTGTACAAAATGAGTTTGCAGCATGTATTTGGAATACAGCTTTAAATTAACATCACTGCAGTCGAGAGCCGTTCTAAATGATGATTTGTGCTTTTTTCCACACCAGATTTGGAGGTATTTTTAATCCGATTGAGTGAGAGAGAAATGGATGTTCCTATCGCCTACTACATAATATACAATGTACCATTTTGTAAGTTAGTACACAATAAATGTGTTTTGCTGATCAAGAAATGATAAAAGATGTGTCCCACGTCAATCAAACTGTGAATATGGAATGTGTCAGTCTTTAAAACTTTAGAATCAAACATGATTTATAGATTTATTACTTCATCTTTACTTCTTGTTTTTTTTTTGTTTTGTTTTGTTTTCCAAGACGACGTTGAACCAACGTCCATATCTTAAATATAAATGAACAGCCCCTCGCTTTCCATTGTGCATTGCATTGTGAGACAATGATGTCCATTACATACAGTAAATCATCTTCCATATCCTCATTTTAATGTTTCAGCTGTTACAGAGCCAGATCTCAGTAAAGACGTGATTTCCCCTCCTACCAATGACGATGTATTGTGAGGATTTGGAACACAGCTTGTGCTTTTATGTTTAGTGAGATCACTGAAGTTGCATTTTTTTTTCTCCTCCTGAAATTGCTTAACTTGTTTGTATTACACAAGAAGAGGCTGACCAGTATTGAGGGTAAACAATGAAGCAATCTAATACTTCCTCCACAGTTTGGTTTCTTGGATTTGCTCTCAGTAAACAGCCAGGTCGGGTCTGTCAGTTTGGTACCATAAAATACCTTTACACTGCTGAATCCAATAATGGATCCATGCTCCCAGCACCACCCTGTAACTTTTTATCCTGCCCATACTGCCAACCATCATTATCTCTAAACAAACAGAAAACAAAACAGTCTTATTCAAAATCTACTTTACACAAACGATGATCTGGATCTACATAGAGATGCATTTGTACATATAGAATCTTTAAAGAAGCATCGAACGATTTGCTTCAATGCTGATTAACTTCTGTGTATTTTTATCGTACTGACCACGCTGCTCAATGCATTTTGTGCTCTGCAGAGGCTGCAGATGTCACCCCCGGGGCTCATGTTCAATATCAGTTAGTGTGTTACACTAAAGATAAGCAATGGGCAGTCAATGCCAGATTTTTTTTTTCTTTTTTCATTATGAACAATAACACAGCACACATCACTCGACTGAAAGAGGAACGCTGACATGATGCTCTGGCTTGATGTTTGTGTGTTTCTCCCATGATACATCCGGAGTAATTGTGCATGTGTGGAAAAGCGTGTGTGTGCTGTGTGTGTGTGCTGTGTGTGTGTGCTGTGTGTGTGTGCTGTGTGGGAGTGTATGTGCCTTTGTGTGTTTAAGAGAGCACCATTTTAAGACAAATTCTCTTCAGAGAAAACAGTCATCTTTTGATCGCCATAAAATCAGCATGTCAAACATCTGAACCAAAAAAATGTCTTATTTGTGCTATGAGAGCTATGCCCCAGACATACGTTACTGTGGGTGTTACTCTTGGTGTTCCTGGAGGGATTTTTCGAGATTAGGTGTGTGAAGTTTGTCGTTTACATTGCTCCTTCTCAGGCACACTGAACACTGAAGGGGGTATGGAGATGTCGAGGGTGGTGTGAGACGGTGATCAGACAGATCAGAGTTAAACATCAAGGAAGGGTGTGATTTGTGCGTTCGGTGGGTCAGTCGCCTCACGACGCCTCTGTCACACGGTTCCATTCTCCTGCCTCGGCTTGTGGGTTGTTGTGCGAGCGGGTGTGCTCAGGGAGGGGGCCAAGGTGCAGAGGAAGCCAGCCAGCAATGTGAGACCGAGGCCCCCCCAGGCACAAAACATAGACCAGCCATAGCCATGGCTAATGTCCTCAGGGAGGCCGTACATGTTGCGGGGGTAGCGGGATAACTCAAAGTTGATTCCTGCCACACATGTGCACAAGGAGATGATGCAGCATGTTCCTGTGTGAGAAGAAGAAACAAGAAGTGATTGAACAAAAATTCAGTTTAATCATGAAATTCCTACATGCGCTGTGCGTCTTACTGCAGGACAGGAATCACATTACTGCGGGACATTGATCTACTATCTCAAGTTAACCCAAAGATGCTCTCAGCTGTCACCAAACAAATACAGAAATTGAATGAAATTGGATTTTGTCTGCATGTTTGTGTGTGTATGGGGCCATATGTGCTTTCACAGTACCTCCCATGAGAAAGAGTAGCCCAGCTACATATTGCATGAGGTCATGCTGCTGGCAGCATCCCAGCACTCCAATGATCCAGCCAAAAAGAATGATGGACACGGCCATGCCCACAAAGCCAGCCGTCATTCTTCTTAAATCTGCAAGAAGAGGTGAAGAGATGTCATTATTAATTGTCATTATTAAAAGCTTAACGTAACGGACAAATAATGCAGAAGTCTAAATGGTTGCAAAAACCGATAGGGGATATTAAAACACTGTCATTCTATCTATCTACCACGCTGAAGTGTTTTCGACATACTAAGTAATATGAAAATGATTCTGTTATTAATTTAACTGTAATTGTCAATCAGAAAAAAAAGTGTGATCCAAGATAAAAATCCTTAATCATGACATAATAGGCACAATTATTATTCTTATTTGAACGAAACCAACAAGGCTAACACTTAATTTTATCTATCTGTAATTTTCTATTCCCTCCTTTTATTTTTTTATTAGAAAGTTTATGCTCCATGAATGCTGAAATGTGTGCTCATCTGGAGATACATTTCAGATTTCTGCACATTGAGCTGACCTTATTAAAAGATTTAAATGAATTTCTTTGATGTGTAGTTGTCTCCATTCGCCCTGGAGTTAGAACCAAATTACATAAGTCTTAATTAAAATTATTTCGACATATTCATAAATGAAGGACTTCTCTAACAAGTTCCAATAGAGGATACAATTGTAATGGATGATAAAGATAAAGAAACAACAATAAGTATTGAGATATCTAGAGGATGTAGTCTATGTATGGATAAGTAAGAACAAAAATAAGAAAAAGAAAAGTTAATAATTGAATAGATAATCTAATATTTTAGATAATGTTTTGGTGTAACATATGAAGTGCAATACTGATGCAATCCAAGGTAAGCAGCTTCCCCACTCTGTCTCTTTGAACAAGGATGTCAAGTAAGAAATACAAGCCAATCCAAGTATTTTAAGGAGAGATTAAAAACAAGACACTGATCTGTCCGACCTAACGTCCTCAGGTAAGCCAGCCTAAAGCTAACGGCTCCCTAATAGTGATGACCTGATAACCTGTGGTCATGAGTCTGGATGTGGGGGAGGGCAGTGATATATTCAGGAACAAAGAACAGCTGTGCCTCTCAAACAATTAAGAACTTAACCAGTGGTAAGAAGTAAGTGTTGTGGGTAATATGCATTCTGTATTAGTAACTGTGCTAATAACACAAAGTGGATGAAAGAGGATGGAAGAGAATTACAGTAAATGTATTTTACAAAGTGTACCTGCACTAGTTTCTAAATGTCTTTAAAATAATAAAATCAAGACATAAAAACTATTTAAATTCACTCATAAACATACAAAATATATCTGAATATCTGTGTTACAGTGAATAATGAGACCTAGGAGAAACATGTACGTGTATTAAAAATAAGATAGGGCCAAAATTTGGGCCTTGAGGCACACCAAATTTCACAAATAATTAGAAAATTGATTCAACAAAACACTGAATGCAAAGAGAATTTGTTTAGAGGATAAGATTTTTAAATGGCTACTGAAAGAGACTTAAGATTAGGCATTGAACATTATCAGCTGGTTGATGGTTTTCTATTTTTATTGAACAAAAATGACACCTAACGACCAAAACACCTAACAAGTCAACCCAAAGACAGAAAAACATGTCCAGACTTACGGAGTGCATGCCACTCATCCTGTCGTATGGTCTTTGTGATGTTGATGGGTAAATTTCGTGGGAGGATGGACGAAGAGTAGTGATACTTGACTGGGGTACATCTTTGAATTATTCCTGGCAAAGAGAAAATGATGGCACAATTATTACTGGAGCACAAATATCTAGGGAGAGTAGAAAGAGGTGACAACGAAGTAAATTAAGTACAAACTTCATTCTGAACCATTGCCCCACTTGTGAGATTATGAAATAATATACACACACTGTAGAAAAGCCTCATATTTATTTTACACCCTCACTGAGATTTCATTTACTGAGATGGCCTTATTAACCTTGTGTTCCCAACCACTCCTACATTGTTATTAAGGGGGGATTATGAAACAATATGGAATATGGATTATTCTACAGACGGCTACAGAAAGAGCCTTAATTGCTTCCATTTAAAGTGAATCTCTTCACATTATCTGGATGGTCAGTGCAACAAACTCCATTTAAAATATGCATTCATAGTACATACAGAATTTAAAGACTTTCAGAGCAGGCATGTAGCCCAGCTCCTACTTCTTACGCAAAGAAAACAACAAATGTTGCAATTTCACAGCAATCGTTTCAAATTTCATGAAAGAACAGGGTTAAATCCACAGTATTAGTTTGCACATTACAACAGGCTAGAACCATAGCAGAGACATTTCTTTTTCCAGTGGGAATTTAATGATTTGATAATACAATTATACAAAATTTCCATATCTTTTGTCAAAACTTTTTGTCAATCTCTCTCATTTTTAAATTCTTGTCCCCTGAAGAGGCAGGTTTGTGATCTTCTAGGCTTTGATATGAATGCTCTTTGTTGAGGCACCCAAAGCTACTTCACATCCAAATATACTGGGACACAAACTAAGCCATTGTGACTGTTATTAAATCAACCTGTGTTTTTCCTGCTGTGCAGCCAGTCCATACATTCTAATCTGCCAAAATAAGTGAAAACACTGTGTGGGGTGTGAAAGAACTGTTCAGTTCAATTTAAGTTAAGTTAAATCCTGTGTAGTATTAAATTATGTTGTGTTGCACATATGCTTCACAACATATCAGCTATATTAACAGAAAATCACCTAATACAATACAAAGATCAACACTCAGCTCAGGAGCATGTGTTAATTTAACACTATATCAACACATATGAATCCACAACAACAGAAATACTTAAACACAAAAACATCAGATATTTTATACCTGTATAAAGTTTCTTAACACAATTTTGTTTGACTTAAAGTGCTCTGACATAACTGTAATTTCAAATCAGGATTCCCACAAAAATCAGCCTGGTTGTTGACATCGGACCTCTCTAATGTTCCAACTTGCTTTTCAAACTGATGAGCATGATCACAATTAAGCTGCTTGAGTAGCGATCAGTGTGCATGAACCATTATAGCTCTGAAAATGCCCTTTTTAAAAACTATTATGTGGTTCAATTAGGGTCAATTTATGTGAGTTTTAAATGGCACATCACTTTGACACATGTACCAGCTAATGTAATGCACAAATCTATCTTCTAACATAAGAAGTTCCACTTCTACAACACATTCATTAGCCTGTATATAAAACATATACATTTAAATGATGTGATACATCAAATGGCTCAGATATCGCTCTACATAGTTCGATATAGCTGTAAAATAATTAACAAAAGGAATATATCATGTGTTCACTTACAAATTCTTTACATACAGATGGCTACTCCCTTCTGTGGCTACTAAAACTAATAGTAAATGATAGTAATAATGATGAATAGTAAATAAATTCCATTATATTTGGAATTCAGCCAAATTTTAATCTGCATCCTACCTCCTGGCTGCATGGAGCTCAGTGTGTTAAATAACCCAGACGTGCAGGAGCTAATAGCAGCTAAAGATATTGTAGTCATGTGACCACGGTTGGGTAGTTTATCGTCATATAGAGTTCATAGTGTGGACACATATCATGCACATACATTCAAATTGCAAGAAATGTTACCTTGCTGATACTACATGTAAAAAAACAGCCAGTTGTTCATTTTAGACTGTTTGGAATTCAGTTAAATAGAAATTAAAATTGCAAGTAGAGCCTCAAATTAAAATATGACACAATGTCAACAAAAAGTAGCAGGCTTCAAAAAGGTACCATGTGTTGCAGAGGTAAAGTAAAGGAGTAATGTGCTCAATCCATAAAGTATACCCATGTAGGACATGTTTTTGTTCAGCTTACTGTGTCTCTTACACTGTGTTGTCATTATATATTCTGTGTGTGTGTGTGGATATAAATATATTGTATACACATTAAAAGCAGAGCTGAGCATGTTGTACTGTTAATGATTCTATTCCAGAGTGTTCAGTCTTGTTGTTATTCGTTTTATCGAACGTCACATAAGTTGCAGATTGGTGATATCTGTATTAAAAACCTTTTAAAAAGTGGCATTATTAATTAAAGCAAGGTAGATAGACTGATCCAGGCTCAGACATAGATGGACATAGATGGACATAGATGGACATAGATGGCATGATGTAGAGTCTATGCATGGATTAGAAAACTCTCAATAAGGTGCCATTTGAGTTGTTTTTTTTAATGGTAAACTGATGCATGAAGGCTTGTCTACTTCTATTTTTACAGCTGTAATCACAACAACTTGTGACACCCATCGTTTGTACACTCTCCTCTTTGCTGTGTATCTGAGCAGTTTTAGGATCTCGGTCTGGACCAGGTAAGGCCTGAAACATGGCTTCTCATTGTTGTTCAGTGAGGAGGGCTGTGCAATGTTTTTTTTTTCTCTCTCTCTGCTGTGGCCCGAAACTCATAAACCAGATTTATGAGTGATCCAGCTTCTTTTGCACTGTTAAAATGACTGTGGGCTGCTGTTTTTTTTTTTAATGACGTTCACCTCTACGACATGTTTTGTCTCTTATAAATGCAAAACGGCTTCAGGAGATGGTTATCTCAGAGAGAGGAGGTTCACTCAGCACCATGGACAGCGAAAATCACAGCTAAAGAAAAGAAGCATAAGCTTATAAAAAATATAAAATAAAATAAAAAATATATATATACATCTTGTTTTATAACCTGAAAACATAAAAAACGACACACACGCACGCACACGCACACGCACATGAATGTGCGGGCCTCGGTACCGTCCTGTGTTTGTGCCAGGCTAGGTGTGAGCTCATCGCTCAGCATCACGGCCTGGTGCACACAAGAAAAGCCAACCTTCACACTGTTTACCTTTGTAAATAAGGTCCTCGGTCTCCAGGTCGAAGCCCTCCCGGTGACACTTCCTCCAAAGCCCGGAGATGGTGGAGTTAAACTGCCGATTGCAGTGAGACTCCATGGCAGACGCCGCGGCCAGAAAGTGCCGCTTCCCCCTGATGAGCGCAGCAGCATCTGGGCCGTTACCTTTCCTCTCCAGGCTCTTTGGAGGCATCTGGAGGGGGAGGTTGTGGTTTGAAATGTAGATGAACCCTGGGTCGTTTCGCTTGTTGGCATAGTTTTTACACCTATCTCGATGTCTCCTCGCGTCGGTCTCGTACCAATAATCGGTGCAAATCGCCATAGCGAGCAGCCCGAGCGCACAGAAAGCCAAGAAGAGCCCTGTGCCTGTTAACATTTTCATAGCGGCCATCTTCCCCGCTCGATGGAGAGCCCAAACAGTCGCAAGAAGGTTCCTCCGTGGCCGTGGTGGTGGTGGTGGCGGTACCGCGTGAAATGAATCACGTCGGCACTCAGAGCCTCACGCAGTCCTGCACTGGGAGCATGATGGTGCAGGGCCAGCGTTGTCTGGACTGGATGCTGCGGTCTATTGTTGTGGTACCCGGTGGATGCAGTGTTGTTCCCACCATCTGTTATGGTACAGGAGGAGAGGGGATGGATGGCGACCAACGCTGTGAAGAGGAGGAGGAGGAGGAGGAGGAGGAGGCAGTGATGTAGTTGCGCTTTCTCTCCTCCAGGCTGTTTCGGGATGGGGAGGACAGGAATGTGCTGCTCTCTTATGGAGAGGTGAGGGTGGAGGGGTGGTGGTCATTTGTAATGCCTGAATGGTCATATTTTGGAATCTGTAAAACACAAGTGGAGTGCAGGGAGAATTTAATCATATGCAAATCATCTTATAAGTAAATAATCAATTATTTTATGAGTTACTGAAGAGCTGCAAAACAAACATGTTATTCTCATGTTACTGAGGATTTCATTGAGGATTTAATGATTCAGCCAATTCCCCTAATGGATGTGAGATGAATGCCAGTCAGTTTTTAGGAATTAATAACTCATGCGTCATGCAAAAGGTCAGCATCAGTATGAACCTCTGTTCTCATTACTATTCATTCATTCTACCTTTATTTCTAACCCACTCCTTGTGTACATGGCACAATACAAACAGTGGTTGAGAAAGTAATAATCCAGCAATAATAAACAGTAAGTAGTAATAACTTAAAGATCTGCACTCAGATCTTTTCCTACTTTTTATAGCAATGATTAGTTTTTCTTTCAATGTACCAGCTAATATAAATTACATTTTATATAGTGTTGTTAATTTACAATTATGAGATTTTTTATATATATATTCTCAACGACACAGATTTTTTACTGTTTTGGAGAAATGACTAAAGTCAATGGTCAATGGTGAGGTCAAAAGGGAAGAACGTGTTCAGTAGCCTCTGATGTCTTATATTTATTGACGCTTGGACAAGGAGAATTAGAGACACTCTCAAAGTTCATCAGAAGTGCCTGAGTCGGTCTCACATTCTGCCCAACTCATCCTGGTGGTCAGACTTTAAACCCAAAGATAACACCACAAATGCTATACGTTCAGATTTAGCCAAAGAGAATGTTTTTACCCATGGAGGTGTTATTGTCAGCATATTCTAGTCTGGAGACACCGTTGTCTGTTTATGTTAAAGAAACGTCAATGGCAAGCTATCTATGTCGTCTAGGAAGGCAACGTTCAGTTCCTTCGATCCTGGCCACCACAGTGTTGAGATAGGCTGGCACCTGCTGTTCTCAAGGAAAGCCAAACAACTACTACTGCCGAAGACCTCAAGGCCCACACGTGACCCTGTGTAACCTAAGGATAGAAAATTCCATAACATTTATTAAGTATAAGTAAGTGTTCATCAAAAAACAATTTTGGTGTTCCCCAAGCTTCAATATTAGGTCCTACTCTTTTTAATCTTCATGTGCTGCCACTTGGGGACGTCATCAGGAGACACAGCATTTATTTTCATAACTATGCCAATGACACAGTTTTACAATGCTGCATCTGTATCCTAACTGTATTTTAGACATCAAGTCATCCTTTTCTTGTGTTCATATGTGTGAAGATCTTTGTGTTACATTTTGTTTGTATGAAAAGTGCTATACAAATAAAGTCTGATGGATTGACTGATGTCGACTTCTCATAACATTGTAAACCTTGCACAACCTTGGAAAAACTGAACTAATGTCAATAAAGAATGAATTAAATGCACAACATTGACTAAAAATGATTCTTACAGACGTCCAAGCAGACCTTTAAACCCTTCTTTTTACTGGATTCACACTAAAATAGAACTGTAAACGATACAACCATCTGTTACCAAGCTTATTGGAACCGATTCCTCATGGCACAGGACCATGTTACTGCATTTAAAAAGAAAACAACAGATATGACAAAAATATGATTTCTGTGTGTATAACTTTTGGTTAATGAGACCTTACCATGTTAAATTCAACACAGGCATTAAGTCAAATATGAGATGAAAGAAAATGTCAGGATTTTTGTGAGAAACCAACAGAGTTCATTTCTCAGTGAGAAATGAACTTTTAACAGTTGCAGAAATTCTCTCTAAATATTACAAGGATGGTTAATATTTACAACACAGTTGAGGGGATTATGCTCATCCTCAGCAAATGGTTATATTTGTCGTCCACAATGGCAAATCGGATATTTTTAATCCACACTCCAGGGATTTAACACTGAAGTTATGGCAGCTCAGTGGAGTATCAATGAGCAATTTGTCACTCAGGTGTTTGCACTGTTTCCCGCTGAATGTCTTCTACTACAGTTGTACATAGTGGTTGTTTGTTGTCCTTCTGTGCTGTGACTGAGGAGGGCTCCCACAGACAATAGGCAGCTCACAGGCTGATGACTAAGGAAGGCAACCCACGGCGGAGTCGTTATGGCAACAGAAGCTTGCCAAACAGACTGTGTAAAAATTGGACAAGTGTGAACACACGATCAATACCCCCCCCACTCCACTCCCATATGACATTTTAGGCATAGGATCTTTGCAGTAAAAATATGCTCATGCTGGATGTTTGTGCAGCAAGCTCAGTTGAACACGCTGGGCTTCCTCAGCGCCTTAACACGCATCTACCAATCGATATCAGGATGCCCTAATCCCACTGAGATGATCATATCCTCTCTACTCTTTATACCAACTGCTAGTATGAGTGATCCTCTTGTCATAAAGCTGAGAATAAACAGATCTTTTTTTTAATATAGATATATATTTATTTTCTTCAGGTGTGGAAACTTTCACCAAGAAACACAACGACAGTGATATGGATACTCCTGCATGGTAGTTAATTGTCCTCATGTTTACAAAAATTTTGGCAACAACTCAAAACTGACTACCCATATTCTTCTTCAAATCATTTTAAAACTTTATCACAATTCTATATATACACAGTGTTTTGTGCTCAAAAAGGTGGATGGTACTGGTGGTGTGAGGAAGATATAAAGAGAAAAAAACAACAACTTTGGTGTGGATCTCACGATTGTAACAGACCTGATTTCTTGGCACTTATATCTTAAGACAAAATGATGGAGTGGTGGTGGTGATGCATGTCCAATAAAACTGAATGGTGCTTGTTTCATTTTCAATAAATATGCAGTAGCTAAATCAGGAACTTAAGATGAACAACAGTAACAATAGATACAATGTTTAAACAATGAAGGGTTAAATACATTTGAAAGAAGGACGTCCTTGTGGCGGTCCAATAATACCGGTTTGTGTTGAGCAGGTACATCAGGTGTACCTGTGTAAATATATGTGCAAAACAACATGATTGTCTGATAAACAATTTAAGACAATGTGGTAACTGATATGAACCATCTGAATTCCCTGGATATTAAAGTCTGGCACAAATGAAAGTGTCCACACCAATGTCCTGTCAGCAGAGCGTCCTTTCAGTTCATAAAGTGCCATTTTTTTTGTCAGACCTTTTTTTTTAGCGTAACATGATTTTGACGTTGATACCGAAGAGATGAAGTTTCCGTGAATGAAAAGGTATCAGATATGGCTGGTTGGTGGAGAAAAGGATATCTCTCCAGTGAGAGAGAGAGTGAGTTTTAGTGTTTGGTAAGGTGAGAGGGGGAGTTTCCTCCATGTTCAGTCAACAATGGCAGAGAGCAGAGCCATGACAGCCATGCCACAGAAGATGAGCAGGATCTGCAGTATGGACTGTCTGGAAAAAAGAAAAAGACAAAACAAATGAAGGTTACAGAATCAAGGACATTTTTACTTATTCCACACAAGACATATCAAGATTAGTTCTACAGTAAATGGCCTTACACTTTCTCCATGCTTCAACAAAACAGGTTAAAGGTACATAATGAGTTTTTGGCCACTGGTAGCGCTACTGAGCCATGTTTTTATAAGAAGGTCCACTTTTTTTTTGGAATGTGAAAACGCACAAGGATACACAAGTGTGTGTGTGTGATTAAAATCATGCCATTGGTTTAAAATCAATCAGTGGTTTCACGCTGGTCCTGAACATTTGGTGGAGACAATGCTACACATACTAACACAGCAATGCACCAAAAAAGGCAGTGAAGAAGAAAACTAAGCTAGTAAACATGACAATTCTAGATTAAAATATTTGTTTTTGTCTAACACTTTAGTTAGACCTAAAGGGAAACACTAAACATACACATTATATTTTTAACATTAAGAGTATTAAAAACCATCCAAGATACCTTAAACTGGACTCCTCCAGCAGGTCAGGCACCACATTCACCAGGGCTATGTAGAGGAAGCCCCCAGAGGTGAAAGGCAATATCCAGGCAGTGGCGTTTTCTAGAAACGATAGGAAAGACTGATTATGGGAACTGTAAAATGATCTCCAGTTAACAATAACTTGTATGATTGTGTGTATGTATGCTGAGAACTGGCCCCATCTTACCTGCGCCATGTGGTGACTGAGCACACAGAGCGAAGCAAGCTCCCAGGACCCCGACCAGTGCCGTGGACAGCTGCATGCAAGCGGCGCTCCACCGGTCAAAGCCAGCCCTCAGCAGAATGGCAAAGTCTCCCACCTGCAGACGATGACACAGCAGAGGAATGACTAAACACTCACTGTGTTTACAAGCACTGTAGCAGTCTGATCCTTCCCAGGTTCCTGATTCTTTGCCATGTAAACAAGAAACCATTAAGTCAACTATCTAAATTTAGAAATGTACGTTATAAATTATATGAAACAAATTATATTGCAGAAATGAGTCAAGAATTCTGTAATCTCACCTCATGGGGGATTTCATGGAGCAGGATGGCAAAGGTGGTGAGGAACCCAACCTGCAAGAAAAGTCTCATTAACACAATTTGGTCTTACTTAAAGAAAAGTGCTGTCCAGTATCAAGGGGAAATGTGTAACAAATGAATCATTATTAGGGGCTTGGGAGCCAGTTTAAAGAGATGCTTTAAGTCTCACATAATTATACAGTTCATATAATCCTACATAAGGAAAATCAGAATTAATTTAGGTGTAGTTACACCCACGTTACATGGAGGTGGAAGGCTATTTTAAAGAATTTTGACGATTGGGTAATCGTTGCACTTGAAGCTCAAATGGGTTACAGCTAAGACAATTATATTAACAACTAAAGGACCAGTGGGTAGAATATAATGGCACCTAGCTGTGTAGTTGCTGATTTTATCACCCTCTCCCTTGTAGTGTGAAGGAGAAATGTTGGTGACCATGAAACAAGAAAAGGCCCTATCTAAAGCCGGATCTTTATTTATAGCTGGAGCAATCTCTTCTTTTTTTAAGAACAAAAATTGGGGAAAAAATAAAATAAAATAAAAGCATGTGCAGACATTGTGTAGCCTTTTTTCCAAATAACTTTCTTGACCTTGTTTTATGGGTGAATCCAAGAAGCTCAAGCTCAATTTCAGTCATCAAATCAATAAGGTGGAGCCTAAAAACCCCCCAAAACAAACAACCCCAAGTGTAAATGATAATAACTGAATGAGGTCATGTGGTTTGTGGTTCGAGTTGTATGAAACTAATCAGTTACTAGCAAAGACCTGCTCCTATTGAGAGAAGACTTTATTTTACTGAATTCATCCTGAAAAACTTGTTCACTAATAAAAGATTTAAGTTCAAAGTATGTTCACCCAACATTAGAATTAAAAACCTGAACGCTGGCTTATTCATGTTTAGTCAACACTGCGTTGATGCAGATCATTTTCAGACAGCATTTCACTGTGGTAAAAATCACATTGTGATAAATACGCATGAGAGCAAACAGAAGACACTGGTGAGATATCGTGTATGTGTATGTTTGAGACATCTAGTGAACTTCCTCTCTGGCACGTCGATCCATAGTTCATGCTGCTTGCCTTATGTCTCACCAGCTGGACTCTCTCCTTCCCACAGCCACAAATATACAGAAACTTATTGAAGCAACACAAATACGTGTTACTGCAGTTTACAGAGCACATTTTCCAACAAGCCTGAAACATAATACAATGAGAACAAGTTTCAAACTGAAAAAGGTTGTTGTAACTTGCAATGAATGTCCACAGAGTGGCCCACCTTAAAGCTGTGGGAATGTTACAAAAGGTCTACTGCTCTGCCAGTGAGCTTGTATCTGCTGCCAAACACTGTACCCACAAGGAAGGTGTTGTACGTCCAAAATCCTCGGATACATTTCTGTCCTCTGCTTTCATTAAGTATTATAGTGCTCCTCTTTGGCCATTTTGTAGCTCTCCTGCCTAACCATATGTAGCCTGATATTTACGCTAAAAAGACATTTAGTAACCTCTTATTTTGTTTTGTTGGGTTTGGATTTGAGTTTTCCCAGACTAATTATTTGTGCCTGGTAGATTTGCAAATATACAAGAACCTCACTAAACAACTATTATTACTCCATTATTATAAAATCAAGTGATTTCTGCATTTTCTTGACTGAAGAAGTAATAATTATGTGGTCAATCAATGATGGGACTCCAAGATTGCGGCCAAAATTTGATCAATACTTAGATCATGATTATTTATTGATTTGTTTTTGTTTTTTTATTTGATATACAGTAGAGCTCTCTATGAACAAAGCATGCATTTTAAACATCAATATCAGAGTCGATTATGTTCATCTAATTCTGAGAAGCTAAAACAGAGATCGATAATCTTCAATTAATTGAGCTGACAATAACTGCTACTAAAAGTTCTGCATCTAAAGTATCTTAATTGTCCTTCAGTTTGACCTGTCACACAGCCTGGTGTATAAGTAGAAGTAGAACAGAGTAAACAAATGCTGGTGCTCTCATTCACTGGTGTTCAGCTGATCACAGTTTCTTACCTTTTTGCTAACCAGGAAACTCCCTGCTACTGCCAGTCCGTGGGTGAAGTTGTCAATGCAGTTGGCCAGCAGGTTTAGGTATCCACTAGTCTGTAAAACGCAAAATGTGATGCCACTGTTACTAACATTAGCCTTATAGTACAGTCACAACAATCTATTGTAAAAGAGAATTTGATTAGTTATCGGCTTTAATTTCAATTCCTAAATATTTTGTGTGATGTCAGCTAAAGTTACTCCCAGTTCTGTAGTATGACCCCACTAAAACAAGCCTGTAAATGATCCATTTCTCTGAGGAAGCCTGGAATCGGAGTCCACTGTGAGAAGACAAAGAAACCCAAAAACTCTTTTGCAGCTGCTGGTGATCATGATTTTCTGGGCCAGTCTTGTTATTGTTGTGTGCAGGGATAGGCTGCAAGGCCCATGTAACAATGAACTGGTTCAACGGGTACAGAAAATAGATGGGTGGATGGATTTCTCAGGACATTTTTTTAAATATATATCCTTCTGTGGAGGTCTCAGTTCAAAGAGTAACACTGAGGTTAGTCTGTGCCAGAGGATTTCAAAGTGTGAGGCAGCACTCCCAGAGGGCTCCAAACAGTTTCAGGGGAGACTCAGTGAATAAATATGACATTAGTCATCAAAAGGAGATCACAAAGACATTTAGACGTTTTGGGATTTTTTTCCCCCCACTTTTCTAGAGTCAGCAACCAATAAATGTCTTGGAAAGACTTTCATGTATTTGGTTTAGTCTGCAGTCATATCAGCAAATATTTAGTTTATTGAGCTACTCGATTTTTGTGTATCTAAGGTATCAAAAAACATAATCACTGTCTCACAGTCATCCAGGAATTGTGAATAAAACAATCAAGTAAACTGACAGGGAAGGAGGGGGGCACCTTTTTTTGTCTGAGGGGAGGCCCACAGTCTCTGGTGTAGGTTATTTGGTATTATGGGGTGCAGTTGATCCAGCTCATTTAGGCAGACTGACTAGTAACTTGGTAGACGTCACTCTCATGCTAGTTAGATGTTATTTATCCCCTAAAATGTTTTCCTTTTCTAGTTTTTATATTAATTTCACTATTAATTTCAGGTTTTTATTGAAATAAATATATATTTTCTGTTCATCTTTAAGTGATAATTGAATGACGTCACTAATAACTCATTAACCTTTCTAATGATGGCTGGTATTTTAATCACATATAAAGGATTCATTCACACATTTACTCGCACATACACAACAACACTGATTAGTGAAATGCATGTGGTGTGCTCCTCGGGTTGTGACTAGTGTAGAAAAGTAAGGTTTAGCAAAAAAGAAAAAGGCTAAACATTTACGATAATGAATACAAATAAGTAAAAAGGTGAAATTTAAGTGCATAGCAGTGCAAATGATTTGCTGAAGACTGTGCTGATGTGGTGGAGGTATCCTGGGGTCACACTCAACCTTCAGTATTTAAAACTCTGTTAGTAGCAGGAGGCACTTTACAATTTAAAATGAGTAATAAACTGGGATGCAGCGACAGACATCAGGCCTACCTGCAAATAAGCTGGCATTCCCTAATGTCAGTGGCGGATGTTTATCTGTGGTGTTGCATCAATTTTGCACTGGCTAAACATCATGTTGGTAATTTCCAATGTGGATATCGGTGAAATAATCACCTCCGTTTTCCAGCACTGGCAAAAATTGCACACAAAGATCCATGTACAAGCACGGATAGTGAGCGGCTGTTCAGCTCTCTGCGCCACGCATCTTAGATGAGGAGAGAAATAGATTGAGCTGCACTGAGGCAGAGACGCTTATTTTTGTAGATTTCCTTTGTTTCCCTGGCACAAAAAGGCCCATAAATAACAACAAAAACATTTGGCATCGGCTGTCCATCAAATTGGTTTCAGCCCAGGATAACCCAACTGGTACATCCCTAATAAACCATGCTGAGTTTAACTTTGTGGTTGCTAAATTGCTGTTTATGACAATCTACATAGATCAGTTTGGAGAACTGGGAGCAAAAAATGGGTATCTTACATAAGCATCGCATATCATGAGTCCCTCCCCCCAGTGTCTCTTTTTTTAAAAAGAAGTCTGTCTTTTGTGTTAACAGGAAAGTGTTTTGGTTGACAGCATTACCTTGATCTTCTCTGATCTTTCCCGCAGACTCTGTTGCTTGGAGGATTTCCATGACTCAGCATGGTGCCCGTTTCTGAGTGACACCACTGCCTTTCCACTGAAAACAGAATTAGACTGCGTCTGTGGAGAAAAAAAAAAGGAAGAAAAGATGAACACGTTGTCCTCACATGCACCATAGTCCCATCCTCTTTTTTTTTTTTAATAACTACCCATTAGTAAATAGGCCATTAACTTGTCTCCACCAAGGAAACCACCTTGGCCACTAACAGCACCAGTTCGTCCTAAAAACAGCAAGTTAAAGTCAGCCTGAATTCCACAGTACAACAAAGCTTTATATTGTTGCTCCCACTGTGAGTCACATGCTTCACCCACCACCAGTGGAACAACTTCAGAATAACTATTCAGCAATAAGTGCAAAAATTTTTGTACTTCTGCTTTATTTTTCACATAAATTCCAACCCCATTTAAGCATGTTTATATTTTGAATATAGAAGAAGAGACAGATTCATCTCGGGCTACAGTCTCGGTTTTCCGAGAATAGCCAACTTCCTTGTTCCTTCATTCAGAAACCACTTACGTTGCCATTTAGACTGATAGTCAAATTAAGTGAGAGGGTAATAGCCTGCTGTCTCCTGATGGCAGTGAGAAAACGTCTATGATTGAAGCATGAGGAAGTCATAAAATGTGATGAATTTTCAGGGCTATCAATCTCCTCCTGCTGTAAAAACTGATTGGAACCAAATTGTCCCTTCAACACAACTCATGAGTTTTGTTTAATGAGGAATTTAAAATGACCTTAAACAAGATAGTGCTCAAATATGATGCATCCACCAAAAACGCTGGCCCAATTCATGTAGAACCAAGTTTGTTACAGGTACGATTAGCCTAAACAGAATTTTAAAAAGGGGAAAATATGTTCCAACCTCGCTCTCTGTCACAGTCTGTCCCTGTCTATCGTTACCTCTGTCTAAAAAGCTGAGTGCTCTCCTGTGGACGATGAAATGGCTAAAGCAGCTGCTTCACCCTGACACTATAAATAGACACTAGCAGAGGAGCTGAGCCGTGGATTCCAATCTTCTCCCTCACTGGCAAAACAAAGACAGAAGGGAGGATGAGATGGCCTTTACAAATAGACCGCATCCAGCCGTTCACTGTCTACAAAGAAGTGATGTGTTAAAAAGTTATTTGTCAATCATGCAGAGTCACATTTCTAATAAGATTACTTATAATATGACTTCTAATCTGTAAACCTGGTGCACAGAGTATAGACTATAGTTTAGTTTGTACATGAATGATTTTTCAGAAGAATTATTTGGGATCTTAAATGAACAGATAGACACTGGATGTATGTATGTATGGTTAGCTTAGCTTTGCATAAAAACAGCAGAGGGGAAAACAGGAAGTCTGGCTCTGTTCTGAGTAACAAATTCCAACTAGTAGCACCTCTGACACTTACCAGTTCAAATGTCAATACCTTGTTTGTCACACTGTGGTTTTATGGGGGTTAATGTGGTGAAATATTTCTCTGTAATACCAGAGTCTCTATTGGCTGCCTGGCAACCTCACGCTGATATTGAGCAAAAACGCAAATAATGTCCCAAAATGTTACCAACTATACCTTTAAACTTTCCCGTTAGAGGAGATTACTGATAGACCATTTGCACAGCGTGTCATGTGATGCTACTGTTACCAAAAACACAGATACCACTGTCAGAAGTATGCAAACTAACAGAGCTCTAGCACTAGACATGCCTAGGAAAACACAAATATGTGAAGGCTTGTATTGACGTGTCTGAGTGCAGTGAGACTGCCGTGTGCACAGTGAGCAGAGTCTTCTAAAAACTACACTATTTCAGCTGAAATACTCACAGCAGAGTTGAAATTCAGGTCTGAATCTGAAGTGGGATCCTCCTGACCATCTTGGTCTGGAAACATCTTCTCCAGGAGCAGAAAGGCCAACAGGCCAACAATTACCCACAAGCCCTGGGTCATGTAGTGGTTGTGTTTACCAGCTAGGATGGAAGCAGAGAGTAAATACAGTAAGTGACAACCGAACCACAACATGGGCAAGCTGTAGTGCTACAAACAACATGGTTTATCATAACTAAAAGGAAGAAATGAAACAGAAATGAAATAAATAGATATTTACATTTTGAAACCTATAACTAATACATTTCAAAATCATATCCAATCTTACGAACTACTGTTCCAAAATAAGGTTTACTGGTCTGTGTTGTGTGTGAGAAGGAGCACTAACAATACAGTTGTATGCAATAGCAGCAGACGTATTGTGATCCACTTTTCTACAAGAACATCTTCTCATGTAGGTTTAACAGAACAATGGATCAAAGAAGTAATAAATACTTTGAATACAAAAGGTGGAGATGTAATATTGGTGGAAAGGATACCCACATGAAGAGCCAGAGAGTGCCCATGCCTCAGGAAGAAGGTGGAGGAATACATCTCCAAGGAGACCTCCAATAGCAAAACTCAAGAGCTGCTTCAGCTTTTGGCACCCAGCTGAGAAAAGCAAATAAATAAAGAAGAGTAAACAGATAGGAACTACTCAGTAGTGTGTTGAATAAAGAACTCTGTTTCATGGTATCTTTCATTCGGCCTTTTTAACCAACCAATTCTTAATTTTTGAAGTGAAACTGTGGTTCTGGTTCAGGCTAGTTCTACACACAGTGATTACTCATGTGCTCCACAGAACGTCTGTTGCTTTAGGAGTTCCCTCTGTAATGACTAACCCTGCAGTCAGGATTGCACATGGAAACCCACGGCCTGAAATACATCTGGAATGCCACGTTCCTGTGGGTGGGGACACTCATGAGGCCTCAGACTGGCCTAAAGTAACCCAGGCCTGGTTTCTGATTGGGTTTTTAAAAAATAGATATACTTTTATTACAAAAAAAAAGATTCAATACAATTACATTATGTTTAATATATTTCTGAGTTTTTGCAATAATTATTTTAATGTATTTTATGCACCCAGTGATAAATATCAGTCTTGTTTGTTTTAATGCCCAAATTTGAAACGCACATGAAAAAAACTGGATTAGGTTCTACCATGACGCTTGGAAAAATGCAAAAACACTGAATGTCTGTAACTGAGTAAGAGCTATGAAACTGAAGCTCCTACACAGGGCCCACATATCTCCATCTCCATTGTGCCCCAAGGGTAAGATAGAAACTGGTAGTCTGACACGTTGTTTGTGGTATTGTAGAAAAGTACAGCAGTTTTGGCAGGTCACAGGGCAGGAAATGAATAAGATTCTGTCTATTAACAGTAATAATAAACCTTTATATCTAATACTTGGTATATCTAATATGACCATCACTGACAAATTTAAGAGAAAGCTTTATCAGACACTTGCTTTCTGTGCTAGAAAGAGTATTCTTTTGAATTAGATCAGAGCTAAAGCTCCATCTAAGGCTCAGTGGCAAAGGGTTATATTTGAATATGTTGCACTGACATGTAAATTTCACAGCAACAATGATGCCTTTCGTAAAACATGGGAACCCTTTCTGTCACATGTTACTTTGAATATTTCCACCATTCTCACAAGAGGGTTTGTATCATAGCTCCGAATGCTCTGCCTCAAAAAGGGACACTCTGCTTTACCATTTAATTGATTTACTTTTATTTCTGTATACCTTTATTTTTATTTAGTTATTTAGTTATGCATTCTTGTTTTACCTGTTGAAAAACTAATAAACATATATCTAAAAACAAAACAAACAAATACAAATACTGTGCATAAAAAGTGCAAATTACTGCCTGCTACAGAGTCTGTTGTAGCCACATTAGCGGTGGATGGTTGGTTTGAGCACTACTTTAGTCCAGACTAAAATAACTAACTGTCTTAATGAAATTAACTACTTGTTGAACTTCTATAAAATTTTGGACATTTATTCATGGTCTCCATAGGAAGAACCCTACAAACTCTGGTTTTGCTGCCTATTTTTTCTCATTGATTAAATATTTTCAACATAATGCAAAATCTGCAGGCAGTCTGTCATTTAGAAGAATTAAAATGTAATTCACATGCAACACTCTCAATAACCAGGCCGCCAGGTGTTGGCCACTCTGTCCAGATGATGAAGTGCATGCATACTAATTAGCTACTGTCTAGTAGTCTTGTTTTTGTGCAACACAACCTAGTGCAAAATGTCACTGCAGCTCAGTATCTAAAGTTTCTTTTGAAGTTGTGGTGTGGTTGATGAACAAGGGATTGATGCGGTGAAAGGCAAACAAACACGTAATACTGATAACATTCACCAGGCGACAGCAGCTAATGTTACAGGGGAAGTGGCAGCGAGGAAGTAAAAATACTTTATCTGCTTTGTGTGGCGTTGACATGAATAGTGACTGCATGGTTGGTGTCTGTGTTCATCTTTTCTCTCCATGGCCTTATAAATGCATAATCTGCAAGTTCTGTCTATTCAGTGTCATTATGATCAAAATGTTTTTGAAAATTAAATGCTATATAATAGGCATTATATGTCGTTATCATTAAAAAATGTCTGTAAAAATGATGGGCACCAAGAAAGTTGACCCCCTTGACCCCTTCGTAACAACCACCTCGTAGGTTTGAGTGAAATGTCTCATTCCCTGAGCATGAATTCTGTCAACTTTGGTGACCCCTTAAAGGTCCAGTGTGTAGGATTTAGTGACATCTAGTAGTATAGTTGCAGATTGCTGCCCTCAAGTGTAAAGGGCAAACTATACAGTGGATGCATAAAATGTGAAAGACCCCAACAAGAGCCAATGTTAGGCCTAGACACATGGCAGACTGTAGATATAAAAGTCACATTCTAAGTCAACAAAAATATAACAACTGTGTATTTTAAGGTGATTATACACCATTAAAAACATAATTATGTATATTTTATTCCTTTTCTGCCATAGAAATTTGACTGTTTTTGGTTTTGACCAAATCTCTTCAAAACTAAGACATTCCTATCAGCTTTACAGAGCTGATCTAGACTCTGTTTTGTTTAAAAGATGCTTCTGCGGGTGCAAGACAAGAATGTCTTCATTGTACACACAGTGACTTTAATTACGCATCAACCTGTTTTTTTCAAATTTGGTTTTCTTTCTCCACTGTAGACTTTCTATTCAATAGTCCAACATTGTTCCTTTTCAGTGCAACACATCAGCCCTGCGACTGATTTCAAAATGTCTAAAGCCTGCTTTTAAAACCTTCAGTCTCAGTTATACTTCTCATGTTCATGCTTAAAACATACAGTATGATTCAATCGGTCACCACTGAAGATGTTCTGTTTTCGAGACTGGCTGCAATTTTCCAGGAAGTGGAACTCCATTTCATAGAATTTTTAAAGTTGTTTTTTATCTACCATTTTAAAGCATGAAGAATGTGCAGCTGGGTCACGACTGGCTGACAAAGACACAACTACTTGTTAATCTTACTGGTGTTGTTTTGAGAATGTGAGAATCACAGATGCCAGGGAAGACGCATGAACTGTCTGTACTTCCTGCAACAGATAAGCTATAAACTTAGGACTTGATTTTGTTGGATTAATGAGGCAGAAATATTTTCTTTTGTCATCTGCTTTCAACACTTCAGTCTTTGCTCAGTTTGTAGCTGTTTTAGTTTAACCGCTTATGTGGATGCATTAAAAATATTTTATACTTTTTATTTTAAAAATACCCATTCCTGATGCTACAATTAAAGACACTGATACAGTAGATGATTCTTTTTCTATTATACTACCTTTTTAGGATCAATGTGTACGATTTGGTGGCATCTAACCATGAAGTTGCATCCACCTCAACTCATCCTCCTGTTGCAAGCCTGAAGGGGAAACTACAGTGGGCATGAGACGCATGAAAAACACGAAGAGGACCTGTAAATATAAAAAGGCCTAATCTGACAAAAATATGATGATTGTCATAAGTCTAAGATGTGTGCTCTTAAACAAAATATTGTTAGAGCTCTGAGTTATCAAGTAATTCACAGTTATGTTTGGGCTACATATTAACACATCTTACCTTCTGTTTTAAGGGCTGCCCCAGCTTCAATGGGAATCACAAGGAGGGGGAAAATCCCACTGAGGCCTACAGCAACAGAGCCCACCAGAGACAGGAACCAAACATGAGCATGTTCACTTGCTAAGAAGTCTGCTACTGCCCGGAGGCCGGGGAGGTAATCTGTGGAACCCGGGCCTGGTCCTGTAGCCGTGGCTGTTGCATGAGCCATAACCGTTTGTGACATCTTCTGGCTGCTTGATACCCCCCTGGAGGTCAGCGTCAGCAGGGCAACTGGGATCAACAGAGCAGCTACAGCCCAACTGGGCTTCATACAGCTTCCACCGTTCATCCGTTCCACGGTCCAAAAAGCACTTGCAACCAGTAATGCTGCAAGTCAGGAGCACACTTTCAGACAAACAAACAGGTCCCTCCTGCACCCTATTAACAATGCACAGTTTAAAACAAACATTTTATTAGAAAATTGTAAAATACAGAAATTAATGAATGACTTAAAAATATAATTCTGGACATCAGATCTGAGACAGACAAAAACAAATTGCACTTTTGATTAAAAGTACTTGCAAATAAATGTGATGTTAAACAGCTAATTAAACCGATTAATTGTTTCTGCTCCACATGAAATAAAATCGCATTTGACTTTGACAGACATTGCAGCCAAACCATGTATTATTAAGACTGATAGTGATAACAACATCTGTTTAAAACAATCTGATAACAAAATATCAGATGGATGGAAACTGGTGATGATGTTTGTACACATGGCACGAAATCACCTGCCAAACTCTGGTCAAATATGCAAGAGGCTAAAAAACATTCAAAAATCGACAGACCGGCTAGTAAAATCTGAACATTGACTCGCTAAAAGTTAATTTCTAATATATTCTTAACATAGATTCAATCATATTTTGGACATTACTACAATTTCTTGGTAACTATCAGTCATCAAATCTGACTTACTGAGCTAATTATTTTATAGACATGATGGAAATGAAACATTCACAAGCAGCAGTGAGTGTTATAACTGGACGCTGTAAAACTTTACCTAAAAAAAAAATCAAAAACTTATAAGATACTTATTAAACTCAGAGCAGAGGAAAGTGTTTGTGCTGCTGACAATAAAGTTAAGCTGTGCCAATCTGCAGTGTTTCTGTCTGACTGTAGAAATGTGGCAGGAGCAGTTTATGAGAATCAATTACAAGTTTTTATATATATATATTTAGCAGAAATGTTGCAACAGCGTTTGAAAGCATCTCAACATGCTGCTCATCAGAAGATGAAGTAGTTTCCAGCTCACTCCCACTCCAACAGTTTTGCTGCGACATAAAAACACACAGAAAATAAAAATAAAAAAAGGACACTGTGCTAAACTGGGAAACGACGCAGTGAATTAAAACCCGTGTTTTTTTTTAAATAGCGACACAGTGAAGCTGCAAACTCTCTCGCCTGTGAGTAAAAGTTAGCAGGCTAGTGTTAGCCCACACACACACACACACGGCTTGCTAAAGAGATTAGCTCAACACGCAATCACTGCACATCAACGCGTTTACTGCTGAAAACTAGCGCCACTTTGACTAAGTTGGTGCTAATGTTACAAGCAGTGGGAAACCTGGGCAAATTGCTGACATGCACATGTGAACGCGACGCGTAATGTTTTAAATACCTTGTGGTTTCGGCAGTCTTTGCACCAGTGTGTCCCTGCCATCCAGGCCGACGTGATGAAGGAAGGCTCTGCGCCGCGCTGACTTCCACCAGACTCCCAGCTGCTGAGGGCAGGGACCCGCTCGCTGCAGCACGGCTTCCCCAAACAGCCACGTATCAGGATCCTGGAGGGAGGAAAAAGGGAAAAAAAAGGCAGGAGAGGAGAGTCAGGATATGGATCCCGCCCCAAACAAAAAAAAAAAGATCAGGAAGTAACTTTAATTTTGCCCCAAGGACTCAAAAACTTTTCCACATCAGAGGATCAGCCTGCAGGAGACAAAGTTAACAACTTTCATTCAAATAAAGTGGAGATAATCAAGCCAGTGAACAACAACAACACACACAAAGACAGTTACAGAGCCAGTATGTTTTATTTATTTACTTCTTTTTTCAAACTTTATGGAAAGAACAAACAAACAAACAAATAAAGAATTCAGTCATACTAGTTCACACTGTACAATAGTAATATAGCACCAGCATAGTTACATGATAGTATAATAAGCATTAAAAGGGAAAAGCATGAAAACAGAAAAGCAAAAATGAAACTTAGATTAAAAGGGAAAAGCATGAAAACAGAAAAGCAAAAATGAAACTTAGATGTGGCAGACTTGTAATCTAACATATAAATAAAGTGATTTTCATGCAGATATTTTCAACCAATAACCTGTTGTGACAGGTTACTGGTTGAAAATATCTGCATGAATATTCACTGTAGTATCCATTATAGGATCCAATATGTTTTAACATCAATGCTTGAATAGAGGATGACACTTTAGAGGAAACAGGCTTTATTTTCTTTTATTGGAATAAAGAAATTCAAATTAAACAAAAAAATTGCTAAACTATTCCCGGGGAAATGTGTGTGAGAGATTCACTTCTTTTAATATACAGTAGTTCTTTAAAATTCATAATCCATATTTCTATAGTTGTGATGAGGAGCAGAGTAATCACTTTTTCTGACAACATATATCAGGTGGTCTGCATATTGCACAACATGCAAACTCCGCACAGAAAGGCCCCAGCCGAGGTTCAAACCAGGAACCTTCTTGTTGTGAGACGACAGTGCTAACCACTGCACCCTGTTGGAAACATAGTGGTGAATATTAGATTCAATTTCTGTCCTGTTCTGTAAATGGACCTTTAAAAGTCATCTTTGCTGATGAATGTCTTGTACCATATTTCATATGACAGAATGGTCTTTGCTGTGTGCCCTTTAGTAAAATATTGTGTTAGAGTTGTGAGTTATCAAGTAATTCATAGGGATGTTTAGGTTATGTATTGCTATGTCTTACCTTCTGTTTTGAGGGCTGTGAGCCGAGCAGGGGCAAAATCCCATAAAGGTGTACAGCAACAGAGCCCACCAGAGACAGTAACCAAACATGAGTCTGCTAATGCCCAAAGGCCTGGTCCTGCAGTCGTGGCTGTTGCATGAGCCATAGCTGTTTGTTTCTGCTTGCTTGATACCCCCCTGGAGGTCAACAGGGCAACTGGGATAAACAGAGCAGCTTCAGCCCAGCCGGGCTTTATACAGCTTCCACCTTTAATCCATTCCACAGTCCAAAGAGCACTTGTAAACAAGCAAGCACACTTTTAGAGACACGTGCCCCTCCTGCACCCACAGATTAATATTAAACTTGTTTCTTGTCATGGACAGTGTTATTAGAAACACCTTTTTTCCTACTATGACAAATATCATCACTACAGTCCATCTATCTTAAAGTCACAGTTTTACAATGCTGTAAGTAGGTCTAATGTTTTCCCTAGAAGTATTACACACATCAAAATACAGGGTTCCTCATTTAAGCAGTGTGGGTTTCACTACTGTCACTTTACAGAGGAACCAACATAAACACCATCAGCCAAACATCAGTGCCAAATGACGCTTTATTTTTATATCTGTGACCCCCTGAAAATGAATCCGTGTTGGACTGCATTGCAGATCTCTTCTAATCTGATTTAAGATATTTAACTTATGTTACTGTCTCAATGTGGAATCTTGTTTGGCTCAGAGCCACATTGGTCTATACATAACTACAAAACACATGCCACAAGAGCAGCCCACCACCAGATGAAATAAAAAACCTAGATATTCACCATGCATAAATAGAAGCATACCCTTAATGTTGTCCTCAAAGGCCCCATAATGCTGTTCACTGCAGTTGTTAGATGTGACTTCTGACAGACTTACACAATGTATGCGCTTATTGTAGGCTTTTGATGAGGAACATATTCATATGGGCTTACTCATCCTTATGCAAACTCACAGGAAATAACTGCTGTTAAACCATGCATGTTGTTAAGATATAGAGTGACTAATGTATAAATGCAAGTACGCAAAGAGTTTGGGGAGGAAGCAAAGAGGCAGCAATTTTCTGCATTATTGCTATGCTAAAAATCTATATTAACCTAAAATTGAACCCTAAAAACTCTAGTGTGCAGGTTTAAATGGAACATTTGCTGCAGTGATGAATTTTATCACTGCTTTGCTTACTACTAGAAACCCAGATGGTTTTGAAACACCACCAAAAAATAATTAGTCAGGATAAAGTATACTGTGCAAGGTATAGCTCATAGAAGCCAAACCAACCTCACAGCAATTTTCTCTGTGGTACAAATAGGAACCCGAGATCAGTGGAGAAAGGGGGTTTATTAATAAACTCAACAAGCCACAGGATGTATCTGGAGTTGATAGAAATGAACCAGGGGCCTGGCGAAGGCATTACAGAAAAAGAGGTAAAGGCCCTCTATGCTTTCCAGTTAGCCCCACTCATCTACAGTTCAAATATATCTCCACACACTATTGTTATATAGTGATCAATTATCACACATGCTTCTGACTGAAGTAAAGGTGGACTGTTTCTACAGCCTGCACAGCAAAATCTGAGATTACATTCAAGTACTATAAATAAGAAAAATGTTGAGATATGCGTACTTTATTTGAATATTTCCATTTCGATGCTACTTCATATTTACACTTCATGTTTCAGAGGTAAATATTGTACTGCTTCTTCTCTTTTGAGTAATTCTACAATAGTGAAATCAGTAAAAATACTTTATCTGTTAAAAAAATTAGAGTCTGTTGAAGTACACGACAAGCATTTTAGTACCTCCTTTGTGAGGGTTAGGGTCTTTAAGTGGCCACGGTCCAACTGTACAGTAAGCTCTCTTAATAAACTGCCCGTCCACCAGGTGGTGCATCTGACAGGAGTTGACAACAGCCAAGAAAAATCTCTCAAATCTCCCAGCAAATGTCATTGTCATTGTGATAACATGATATCTCCTGTCATACATTTATCTGCTTTTTTAACTGGTTTTGCACTCAGCAGTCCCTCCTGAGTTGAAAGAGGATGTCGTGTCCTTCTGTAACCCCGCTTCCCCGAGTCTGAACAGTCTTAACTCCTCTTAACAACATGGTATACAGTAGAAGCCAAACTGACGATATGATTGGTCTCATATAGGGTTGTTTTTTTGTTTTTTTAACATTTTACATTGAAGAAGTCTAACCAATCTTTAAGTTCTCAGATTTTTAAAAATAGACGGTGGCAGGCGGACTGACTGACCGAGTGACAGAGTGAGATGTGAAGATAAAAAAAAACAAAAAAAAAACATGAATAATATCCGCACTGAGTCATCCTTGTCTGACTTGAGCAATACATAAAGAAAGAGGAACTTAGTTGTTTGGTGGGATAGGGGCCCAAAGCCTTATATGGGTGTATATGAGTGTATATGTGTGTGTTTGTGTGCGTGTAGTTTGGGGATGAAAATATTCCTAAAATGTTAAACTCAAATACTTTCAAGGAGCTTGGGACAGCAGAATTGTACTCTAATGTGTCATTTAAAACAGAAGAGAAAAAAGTACCTTTCCACTATGCGTGGTTTTGTGTGTGAGGGTGTGTGTGTGTGTGTGTGTGTGTGTATGCTTGAGTCCGTGTGCCTTGTGATTCACCCTTGTCTAATAATACCCACATCTTGTGGAGTCCAGAGAAAATGAGGAATCGGGAATAAGAAGTGAGAGGGCTGGATGTCCCCTTGTATGCATGTCAAGCGACCGTTCCATGTCATTGTGAAACACATGATGGCCACTGAAACCTCTGCTGACTATAAGCCAGGAAACATGGGCCCTCTCTGTGGACTGTCCACCCACAGAACTGAAATTTTCAATGTAATATTCTTTTGGTTTTGCAGATTTCAGACGGATCACATGCGAAACTGTTTGCATTTTGCTCACTTGAAAACTGGGCCACAGGTTTGGAGGCTAAAACAGCCTTGTAGATGCTTGCTGGTTTGCCTGTCAAATTGCACGTCAAAGTGACTTGGTCAATTTGTGGCTCAGGCATGTCACAAGCCAATCAATTAATCTAACACGTATACTTCTGTATCTTAAAAGTTAAATTCAAGTGGGTTCCTTTCTCTGCTGGATTTCTGCTGTTTACACTGATGACTGTCCCAGTTCCATACAGTACAGACATGATTACTTAATCACAAAATAAAGGCATGTAACTGTGAGTTAGTATCTTCTAAAAACTCTTTGCAATGAATGTGTAGTATCATCAGAAATATACATTTTACCTAAAAACTGTATTTGCAGGTTGTAACTCTGCACCTCCTGCAGCTGTGGGGTTGTTTTGTTTTCATATAAGCCGGTATCAATTCTCTTCACCATGGTAGCAACTGCTCTGTTTTTCAAATGAGCTCCTCTCATTCATTCAGTGAGATGAAATGAAAATGGATGAGCTGAGCTGAATGTTATTCATTCCAGTTTCGCATGTCACTGAGGTGCCACCACTGCTCTGACACTCCCGCGCACAAATTGATCAAAAATAGTCCTGTGAGTACACGCCAAAATACGTTCTAGCACTTTTTGAAATATAGTTGCTAAATTTTAACAAGTTCTCAGTTCCTGAGATAAAGGGGAAGATAAAAAAGCATGTGTAGAATTCAAAGTGTGACCAAACTTCTCTAAAATGTTTCATGTGTTTACATGCAATTTGGAAACGCTTGGAAACTGTAAATATATTTTAAGCACTCAGAAGTGTCGGAAACATGCATCAGCTTACGCACTTTATTAAAAAGTTGAGAATGAACACATGCCATTGAAAATAGATTCTCAGTGGACATGCTGTGTTTACACAAATTGATCACTTCTGCTGTGTGCTGGTAATTAATGTGCAGTAAATACCAAAATAAAAAATAGTCAGTTTAATGGCGGCCACAGGCTTTACATTCAACATTTGAAGATGTGACTGCATAAAGTGAACTCATCAAGTCCGCACTGAATATACACTCTGTTCAAAACTTGTTCGGCAGGAAGAGTTTGTCACCTTCTTGTTTTAATAAGGAAGAAGAAGAAGAAGAAGAAGAAGAAGAAGAAGAAGAAGAAGAAGAAGAAGAAGAAGAAGAAGAAGCCTTATGGTACCAACCTAAATTGGTAGAATTAAGGAAGTTTTTAGTTCCCCTGCTAATTCAGAGATATATAGAAAGGCTGAATTTTTCAACCACCTTTGGCAATTTGCTTCGAGTAGTTCAACAACTCCCCTTTGGACACCTTTACAGCTCACCGACGGATGTTGTACGGAGGGCGACGGTAAGTCTAAGTCTGTCTGTGGGAGACAGTGGGCGTATCCTGACTTTCCTTATAGAAGCATGCTGATATGACATGGTGTTTTAGTATTACTTTGTGTATTGTAGCTCTACAAAGTTCATTTTATGAGCTGATAATCTGTTAAACAGCACTTTACCTGCGCTATTTACTTCTGTTTTATCATATATTTTAGAGCTGTGTTTTTTTTTTGTTTGCTTATGTTTTAATTTTTTGTAAAAGATGAAAATTATTTTCCTAATGTTCCTAATAGTCTGCTTTCCTCAAACGTAAATATATATTTAATATTTCTAATCTTTAAACCTGACAGATGGGAATTTAATTTAATTCAGTTTTTAATTTGTATTAATTTAAAATGCACAAATCAAGAAAAAATCTATGTACTTTTAATTACTGCTAATAAGTACAAGTCTTTTTTTTTATTATAAAGGCCTTCTTAAATATAAACTTCATGTTGTATTGGATACAGTTTTTTGTTATACATTATTAACCAAAGTTGGTTATTATTTGAATATATCCAATATTAAGAACAGTACAGCCTGTCTGTGGAATTTTTTTTTCTTTCTCTCTTCTATCATTTTTTCCCCCAACTGAATTACTCAACTAAGCTCAGAAGAAATGGTGAGCGAAGAAGACAATTACGAAATCTGAATACTGCCACAGGAGTTACAGAGTGTGGACATCAACCTGCAGTCATTCTGGTCAAACTGATGTTCTGCAGAGGAGGAGTGCAACACTTCCTGTTGCGACGTACCCTGTATCCTGTTTTCCACAGTCAGTGGTCATGCGTGTCATTCCCCCTCTGTGAGGCTGTGTGGGCACAATCTTGTGACCCTGTGCTGAGAATCTTCTGAGACTAAAGAGAAGAAGACTCTGAACAACGAATGTCAGCAAAAAAATATGTTTAATAGCACAATGAATATAAAGTGAGGTCTGTATAAGTATTTCATTGTATAATCCCTGTGATCTGAAGTATTAAGTAAGCTGTAGCAGTTGTTTGTTTTTTTTAACTAAAAGACTGTACTTCCTTCAAAATATAAGTAGGCTCTTAAAATAAATACATACAAAGATACTGATGAGAACATTCACACGTCCGCACAACTCCAGGGGCCAAACTATGTGACCGAGTATTAAGAGGTGCCAATGTAACTGTTTGTGTGCTGTGAGATTTAACCATCATAGATACGTATCTTGTGACTGCATTTAGACGGAAAACTGTGAAGCGCGCAGTTACAGCCAGGGTGGAACCAAACCAGAAGGCAGCACATGGTCAGAGTTACTGCAAGGCACAGTTATGTAACTTCACAGGGCTTCACCTATGATAGAAAACAGATATAACAATGTTAGCAAGTCTATTTTATACATTACATCTTATTGGACATGTTTTTATAGAGCAAAAGGAGCCTAACATGGATGCCTGCTTTATCTAAGGCACTTCAGTGTATTATATACCTACCTATAACCTGTTGATTAGTGAACTTTAGAGGTGCTTGTAGGGGGACTGTTCCCTACAAATCGCTATACAACACTGTAGAAACAAAAAATAGAATTACAAGTAAAAGTCCAACATTGATAATTGATTGATAATAAGCTTATGCAAATATGTTATGTAACTATGTTAAATAAGAAATAATATATTCTTAGTCTTTGAGTTAAAATTTTACGCCGTTATACTCACCTGTGTGCATTTCAGCACAGACTAACGTTAGTTAACGTTAGCAAACTTTTAATCTCTCTAAACAGATATCTTTACATTATTACATTACATTACATTGCATTTAGCAGACGCTTTTATCCAAAGCGACTTACAGAGGAGGACATAAGCATATGAATGCAGAATCTACAGGTAAGGACAAGACTTTGGACGAGTTCTGGTTTCTGTTAGTTCAAATAGCATTGACCAGTTGTCTTTGGTTGTGGGCTTTGGTTGCATGCAAGTAAACATTCTGTGTGGAGAGTAGAGGAGGCCAAAGGCATTGGCCAAAATTTAATTTTCTAACCCAATCAGTTATTGTTTGAAGAGAATTCAGCATTCATGTGCAGATATCTGTTTATTTTCTGTGATCTCAAGTTGCTAATCTGACCGTAAATAATGAACAGCACACAACACAGAAGAGCCCAAATATCTGTTTGGTGGCTACATTGGAAGCCCCAAAACTTCACCTATTGCCCCAGAGGCTAAATCGACATCAGATGATGGCCGATTCCAAGATTGGTTCCAAGATTGGAAATTCTTAGACATGATTAACTGTCTTTGTGATTCTTCTTACTTGCTATCGTTACATTATATTATACAGCAGTACACAACAACAAAACACAGTAAAAGTATAGAAAATGGCCATTGCTAATTACTTATAATGTGTAATGTCTAATTTTAAAGATTTTATATATTGTTGGGTAATTTAACTTATAACAATGCATCTAACTACAGCTGAGGTCTGAAAGTAGCACAGTAAAAAGTATTATGTTTCCATCTTCTGAACTGATGTGGAGTAGAAGTACAGCTGGTATCTCAGACTTGTATCTAAGTATAATACGTAAGTAAATGTTTTGAAAGGTTTTATATTGAAATTACATTCCACACTGATTCAGTTACATTGTGAGGCTTTATTGTTAGTTTGTCGGCTGTTAACCGCAGCATCAGATGATATGAATCAACACGTCTCTGACACAGACTTAGCTAAAACTGGACTTTGTGTGTGTGTGTCATTGGATTTTTTTTCACACTAGATTTTATGTGTGTTCATGTTATTGTGTGTGAAGAGTTTTATAGCTAGATGCCTGGTTCCATGGTTAAAGGAGTTAAAAAATCTCATAGTGGTGCTTATATTACACTTCATGGCCACTTTTTTAGGTACCCCTATACAATTTTATACAAACAGATCTAATAGAACAGAAATTCTACATTTATGAAGATTGTAATGTTCTATTTTACTGTCAGCGAGGTGTTAACTCAATATGTTTATGACTGAGGATGTAGTTTAGTGCTGTGCTGTATTTCGTTGAAATGTGTCATTAGAAACACCTCTCATTATAAATTAAACAGTCCAGTTGACCGCAAACTACATATTCATGAAGCTGAAATAACATCTAGTATCAATCAAAATGATTGTCTTTGTAAAGGTAGAATTCATGGCTGAGCTGCTGTAATGGATTGCATTAGATTTTACAGGTTTACCCAATACATTGAGCTACTGGTTACTGATTGGCAATGCTGGAAACAATAACAATAACATAGTCACTAGAGAAACAGATGCACATGACAAGTGGAAATCTTTGGTGCAGGGCATGTGATCTGTCAGGGTCGTGATGTTTGTGGCCTTTTTATGATTTTGCAATCTGCCTGCAGAATGTAAAAAAAAAAAATGTTAAAGGCTTAAATAGACATAGTCTGAATTTAAAATGAATCAGTACAAAATTTTATAGTAAGTAACAAAACAAGAGGGTTTGTGAGTTTGTAACAGTGATTTTGGTTCAAAAGAGGCCAAAAGTGTGTTTCTTCATTTTACTTCAGTTTCTAATACATTTCCTCTTACACAATAATGGCAATTATGTCACCATTTTAGTTGTCACTGCATACATGGTAATGTGTCTTTATCCTCTTCTTGTAGGCTCCAGTACAAAGTTGAAAACTGCTGCTGCTCTTTCCCACAGAGGATGACACACTGTGGTTTCAACTACAGCACCTGAAGCTGCTATGGAGTCAGGGTCTTATTAAAGGACATTTCAGCAGGTTTAACTGCATATTATAAGAAAGAGCTGCACTAAATTTGCACAAAGATTGAAGAACAGTGGATTATAGCACAAAGTCTGGCTGTCACTCACACGCACAAAAGAAAAATCCACCAACAAGGCAACAGACCTCTACAGAGTTCCGAATCATCCTGACCATAACACGTAAATGGATTCGTTTAAAGGCAGTATTCAAGGAACTGAATCTGAAAGACAAGTCACAGTTCCTCATTTATAATATGTCACTGTTCGTGTGCGTGTACTCCATGCTGCATGTACTTAGTGTCTAAGGCCACAAGGCAGACAAACAGGCTCAAACTAGAGCAGATCTTTGTATCAAACCAGATTTTACGGCATTGTAAAACTCCTCGGAAAGGCCTCACAGAGAAGGGCCATACCAGATATATAATTAATCTATATAAAGATTAGATTAAAATAGTCAATGTTAATGTTGAGTCAGTGTTAAAGTTATACAGATACGGTTTATACAGTATCTATCACAGTAGAATGAACTGAATTAAATACATTTTAAATTACACCTCAGGAGATGCATCAGTAATAAAAATCTATATTTTCAATCCATTTCCTCTACTGACCCACATCAGGTAATGTGTTTTCTCTACTGAATCATTCTTTTTTAGCTGTTGTTATTTATTGCATTTCTCAAATAAAGTACTACACCAAACAGTGTTATTTTTGTCCTTTTGCAGTATGTAAAGGTCTATGAGGTCAGAAACAAACATCAAAAGACTGTCTAACAATCAAACACAGACAGCACACTGATTTTAAGGGTGAAAATAAATCCATTCTCATGACACGATTCATATTTTCAGTGTAGTTCAAAGGTTTTTGCACTTTTAGACAGGTGCATCAGATCATGAACTCTAAAACCTTGCGCACTGGTGTCGGTGCTGTTTGCCAGTGTGAATTTTATAGAGCACAGAAACATCGTCAGTAAGTGTATAAGGGTTAGGCAGTGTGCAGGTTTTTATGTTTTTTCACAGCTAAAGCCACGTGCATGAATCAGAGACTCTTTGACTCATCGGATCAATTGACTTAACAGTTTTATATAAAATTAAAATGTACTCAGTACAGCTTTTAGATGCTTGTACTTAACTTGAATATTTGCATGTTGTGCTTTGATATACTTTTACTCCATTACATTTAAAGTCAATGTTAACTTTGCAGGTTCAGATTTCTAAAACAAAGTATCACCAACAACAGATAAATTATGATGGTTTATTGTAGATCAAGGTACCCAGCTTCATAAAAAGTAAGATTAGATCCACCTTTACCAGCTGCAGCATTAAAGTGATGAACACATTAATGTATTCATGTTTAATAATCCAGTAATATAATGAATACGGAAAGGAATGCAGTATGGAGTTGATGTTAGTGCCAATTTGTACTTTATACTACAGTTGTGTAATTAGTACTTGTCAATGCATCAACAAACAGTTCAATATAACTAAATTTAACATAAGCTCATATACCATAATTATTAATTGATCAAACTTGACTTAGTATTAATGTACGCTGAGTTTTACTCAGCATCACATTTCAGGAGTTTCAGGTGGACACGGAATGTCGCTTTTAATTTTTCTGCTCAACATGAACAAAAAGTCACCAGAAAAAGAAAAAAAACACACATTATGTTTTGGCTTGACTGAAAATAGTGATGATGGAAATAGTGCCTGGCTTGCTGCAGCTCACTCTGTGTATTAATACTCTTGGAAAATGCTACTCTATATGTCATCAGTTTTGCTCAGCCAGCTGTGATTAAGATGGGGCCAGTCGGGGCTGGCCACACTCTGCGTGGTTTTAACAGCTCCCCAAACACATTGTAACGATCACAGTCCTCCAACACATAAAGCAGGGTGTCATATTGATCGTAAAACTTTAAAATGACAACTGGCATAAAGATGGCAATGTCTACACATCCTGTTATACAGTTTGGTTAAGAGCAACACAGACTCTGCGTGACAATGTTGTTGATAAAGGAGCATGAAGCACAATATTTCCAGTGAGAATGACTATCTGCTGCAGCTTCATCACCTCTTCCTGTGTGATCGATGTACCTGAATATGTTGCATGAAGTATAAAAGCAGAATCTTAAAGAGGATTAGGAGTATTTGACTATTTTTTACTGTGTAGCTGTGATCTTAGCACCCTTAAAAATGAACATACTGACCGTGGTTAAAAGTTAAACATAACCTCAGTATTTTGATCTTACATGAAGTCATATTTTAAGCGCATCGCCTTATCACAAGGCTGCAGTCTTCCTCTTGAGCAGGCAGTGCTAACAATACACTCTCAGATTTGTGCTGCACTGCTACTGTACTTCAACAGCTATCTCAGCATCTGGGGAATATGGACTGTGTTTAGGTGTTACAGTTTTCATGATATGTTTAGAAACTGCAAACCAGCATTTTGAACATATTCAGCATTTATTTTATTTTATCTTATTTTTAATTTACCACAGTGTGTTAAAGACTTTTCCTGTAATTTTACAGCCAACAAATTCAACCCACCACATCTCTCCTCCCCCCCTTCTAACAGTATCTTCTCTTTGTGATAAAGATAATCTTAATCTCCATTTAACTCGGTGTGGTCACAACACAGATACTGTACCTTCATCTTATCTTCCAGCTGTGTGAGTGTGTATGTCTGCATGTGTGTGTGCGTCTGCATGTGTGTGTGTGTGTGTGTGTGTGTGTGTGTGTGTGTGTGTGTGTGTGTGTGTGTGTGTGTGTGTGTGTGTGCGTGGGTGGGTATGTTTGTGTGTCAACATTTTTCCTCAACAAACTTCTGTTTACATCACCAAACAACATGTTTTAGTCATTTTGCTACAGTGTACACTTTCAGTCCATCAGTTTCAGGTCTGCAGAACCGGAGGCATTTGTTGTTTACAATGCGACACCTAGACTTCACACATGTTGTACTGACAATCTAAATATAATATGCATTGTAACAGCAAACCCTGTCTTTGTTGTGCACTGTAAACTCTGTAAACAACTATATCTTTCAAATAAATGTAGTTATGGTTCTGATTCTTCTTATTACTGGTTATAAAGCATGGTATATTGTACAACAATGAACACAGTCAGTGTGTTATTATCAGAATATTTGGTAACACTTAAAAACACAATCGATCCTTTACACGCCTCATATAAGCCTTAAATGAATGGTTTATAACACACTGTAATGTAGTGGTGCACAGACATTAAGACATGTATATGTGCTATTATAACTTCCTCAGAGGAAGTCATGCTTATATGATTAAATATATTTTATGTTTTACTATATTTTCATTCATTATTTTCACAAATCAGCTCTGCAAGAATTAATGAACACGAAATACTTTTTCATACCTGTTTCTAACTACATTACAGTGTGTATCTGTTTAATAAATGCTTATATACTGCTTATAAATGACACCCATTACAGCCTGGCCTGTAAAGCAACAACTTCAACATAATTCAAATGAAAAATATTTGAAAAAGCACAAGAAATGAAATAATATCAACCAAATTTAAAATATGAAACATTCAACGCTTCATTGCCCATGTGTTTATCACTTTTATCTAATTTATTTGGGTAGAAACTGACAATGAGGAAAAACCCTTGATTATGATTGGCTGCTAAGAGGAGGGGACAGTATATAGACCCTGAAAAATGTGGAGTTTCATGGTCTCCCCTGACAAATCATCAAGGAACCTTTAGCTGACACACTCTGTTGCTCCCACCCACAGACATTTTACAGAAGTCAAAAGTTCCTTTTTCATTTTACAGTCAAACAGCGTGCCCTGTTTATTTCATTTTATCTGACACGGCTGGAGGCCTCCAAGAGTATCTAAGTTTATAAGTGTGTGCTATACAATAAGAGAGAGAGAGAGAGACATTTTTCGGTCTTCGTTGAGTGAGAGGAAATTTTGAAACATTGTGCAATGTTGCCGCAAAAGTTTTGAAAGATTGTGAGAGTGTTTTGCCAGCAAGTGCCTGAGAGCCGGTCCGTTGGAGAAGAGGTCTCCATGTTGCATCCATACAAAATGGAGAGCTACCTCATCCCGTCTGTAAGTATCATTTATTTTATTTTTTATTTAAACTCTCATCAGTATTTTTAACATCTGAGGCTTGAAAAGAGCTTCTTAGGTAGTTTGTTTTTTATTGCAGCATTAAACAGAAGCACATTTAGTAGTCAAGAGGATGGACAGCATGTATTATTTCTTATTAGATGACTTAATGTGAGTTCAACTTCAATTTGAATACAGGACACAAACTGTAAGAGTCTTTTATACTACGGGAAAACATGAAAACGAAACTCTAGAGTTCTTGAGAGTTTCAGAATAGGAGTTTCAAGAAAAGGGTCATTATTATACCACAGACTTAAAAATATTACTAAAGCCTCATCTGATTACAAACTCATATATTTTGAAACAAAGCAAACGTTTTATAATAGACCGATGTTGAGTATAATTAATTCCTTTCAATGATTAGAAGAGTACAATCTATGCTGGCTGCATCATGTACAGTAGCCAGTAAAAAAAAAAAAATTCTGTCATGATACTTTGTGGCTGAAACTTTTTTTTTATTTGCTATTGCAGCACTCAGAAGAAATCTACGACCCTGAGATCTACAGACATCAAATTGCAGAATATTATAATCCGTATGTCTTAGAAGCAGATATCCAGGCAGGTGAGTTTTACTTTGACATTGTTATTTATCTCATGTGTCTGAATTTTAATCATCACTTGTTCCCATATTTATTATGTTATATATCATATTTATATTACATTTTAAAATGCTTAAATAATTAAAATCAATGAAATAAAAATAAAAACATTTTAGAATCACCAAGAACTAAAAATGACATGAACTAAACCCACTGACACAAATCTTGTTTTCCTTTTTATTTATCATTAATTTTAAATACTGCTTTTTTAATTATCTAGTCATTTTATTCTTTAATCTATTAACCATGACCTGATGTGGTGACTCTGACTTTTCTGGTATGCTGTACATAAAAAGCCTGCTGCTGCATGTGCAGCTGGAGCGTACCACATTAGGGTGTATGGAACACAGGAAACAGATGCCATTTCTTTCGGCTGCTACAACTACAGACATAGAACAACTTTCGCCCCATGGGGCATGTTGATACATGAGAGGTGCTTTACTTTCTCTTGTAATCAACTGCTTTGAATATTGCACCAAAACAATCTAAATAGGGAAAGAAACATGCTTTTCGTGATCTCATAGCCCGCTGAGAACGCTGCAATTGCTGTTGTGATAAAAATATCTTAGAAATTAAAGAATAAAAACAAAGATCAAGGCAGCATTGTAGAATCTGTAAAACATGCATGTAGTATCTGTGACATCAACCATAGGTTTCTGAAGCTTGTGGGGCTCAGAGTATAGTGGTGGCTCTGGCCTCCTCCATCTTGGCAATCGCGCCTCTGTCGCCTCCCGGTTAATAGATAAAAAATAATAATAATAGTAATAATAATAATAATTGCTGAATTACTTGTTGATTCCAATCTGACTCTCCTCCATTTATATGGTTATACTTAAAATATGTAAAAACTGAAACTTGAACAAGATTTCCTTGTTTAATTCTTAAATGCATTCTGAAAAAAAAAAAAAAAACTGTCAAGGACAAGATGTGAAGGAGTGCAAATTTAAAGTCAACGGCTGTGGCGACACTGCGAGTGTGGCAACAAACAGGAAAGAGCTTCATGCTGAATTCTCTATTATTCTCCTCGTTTCACCCGGTTTATGCAAACTCAAGCACTATGAGTAAGCAGCTTGCTTTGTGTTTGACTTAGTAGTTTTGGATGAATTTTCACAGACTTACAGGATTTTTTCATGAGTCATCTCTAACTGCTTAAACATGTTTTTCTACTGCATATAATCATTTTAAAGGCACACTCATGACTATTGTAAGATGTTTTCCAGTTATCCTTACTGGGATCCCTTTCTTTTTTTTCTGTTCTTTCTCTTTTGTGTTCATAAGACACAAGAAAAAGCTGTGGCCATTATGCTGTTTCTCACCTTCTCTATTTAGAACACTGGGACTACCACCCTCACCCACATGCACACCCTGTAGAGTTTGAAAATCTCCAAGAGGCAAACTTCACAGAGCTGCAGAGTGTGCAGGCTCTGCATCCTCCTGGCATCATACGATACGATGCAGAAAACCTGCTCGATCCAAATCTTGGGGCACATCCGCATGTGTTACAGCAACCAGTAAGTGCTTCTGTCACCCAACAACACTTATTTATACATTATAAAATGAGTGGTTGGTGCATGCAACAAACAAATTCATGTATTCAAATGTAAAAGTATAGAAATCATAAAGCAAAAAAGTTGCAGCTGTTGTAATGGGTAGTTTTTACTACCTTGGAGTTAATGTTGAGTTATGTACTGTATTATTAGTGAAGCTTTCCTGAACACAGTATACTACTAATTGTACTTTTTGTACAAGTTAATTTTGGTGCTATGTTTTTAAAAATATAATGACAAGGAAGTAAAGACCAGACAGTGTCTGAGAGGCTTTATGACCTACACTCACTGACCTTGGTCTAGTGTCCAATAATGCCTGTAAATCCCCCAAATATCCTTTTAGCTGTCTGCCGATGACTTCAACCCCAACATAACTCACAGTTTGGTTTCAAATCAGTGAGGAAATTTAGGGAGGCTTTTTATGATCCTGTGACAAAAAACAGGAAGTGAATCTTTGAGTTACAAGAAAAACTTTAATGTTAATCTTTTTTTATTATTTCAGTTTTAAAATAACATTTTCTTCAAGTATGGTCTGAATGATGAGCTAAACTCTGTCACAACTGCATGCTTCACTCCTCCAGTCGTGAACCAGTGAACTAGAACACAGATCTCTGGTTTTGGACTATATTAAAGTGCAGTGTGTAGTTCCTTTACATTAACACACTATCGTAGGTTCATTGTTACAAATGCTTGTTGAGCAGAGGTAAAAGAAAAAAAAAGAAGTGCATTTCTGTAAGAAAGCACATGACCAAAAAAGCTCACTGTGTGATGTATGTGTGATGGAATAAGCAGATATAGTATATGGGAAGTAGTCAAATATCAAATTAAGTCAAATTAAACTATTTTAAAATTCTGAATATTGACAGAAGTGTAACTTTATATTCCAGTTGTCATTGTTCTTTGTCATCAGCTTCTTAAGGTATTGAAAACAGATGTATACACTAACACGCATACTCAAACACAAAGCCACTAAAACACAGGAAATGTTTCATTTCAGCTACACAACTTGTGTTTTTGCTGTCTGTATCCATTACAAAGAACCCACAGAGCACATGTGCTCTTAGGCCATACAATGGTTATCACTTGTGAACAAGTGAAATTTCCCTTCTGAAAAAAAAGGACTGCAATTTTTATAACGGGAGAATGTGTTGGTATGTGACAAAAAAAAAAGAAGTGTTAATGCATCAATTGAAACTTGGTACAATGTGAAAAACCGCTGTTCTCACATGGACTTCACATGCAGGTTTTCACCACCAACTGTTTTTTTTTTTGGTAAAGGATGTGTTGCCCACCCAGGCATACAGCTATAGCAGCGTCCACACATCACAGCTCATGCAGAGAGAGATGTCGCCTTACTCTTTCACTTACAGTGCGAACATTTCGGTGCAGGATATGTGTCTGATGTTAGGTACAGTAAATCATTAGCCACGTGATCTGGTCTTAAGGTCACGACTGTCTGAAAGCAAGCAAGCAAAAAAAAAAAAAAAAAGATTGAACATGTTAGGTGGAGGATGACTATCGTCATTTGTGTAAGTGGATTTACTGTGAAATGAAATACACATTTATACATATATCTATATATGATCAGGTCATTATTAGTGAGTAAAATGTATTTGTGTAGTGCATTTGTACAGACAAAGTCACAATGTGATTTACAAGGGCAACATACAATATACAACAACAGGTCATATTATTACAAAAACAATACACAACAGAAATACATGATGAATACATGAGATAACCCGGTGATGACCAGGACCTGTTGCATACAGGTTACCAAAACACCTGTCCAAACAGGTGTGTCTTTAGCAGCTGTAAGGATGCAGGCAGGGCAGTCCAAAGTTTCAGTGCTGTGGTCTCAAAACCTCAATCACCATGGGTCTTGAATCAGGCAAATTTATTATATTTGACCTGAGAGGTAAGCTGATGTGTATGGGTGATTCAGTAATTCAGTCATGCATATAGGTGGCCTGGCCACGTGGTCCTCTGTATGTGACAGTGATTATTTTGAACTGGATCCTAAATGCAACAGGGAGCTAGCGAAGAGAACTAAGTGAAGGGGTCATGTGAGGCCACTAGGTCTGTGTGACCTAGTGAGGAGTCGTGCATAACATTTAGGATTGTCGGCAGATGATCAAAAGCAGACCTACTCAGTGAGTCACTGTGAGATTAGATTAGATAAAGGCATGTACAAGCATATCTAATTCAGACAGTTGTAACTATAAATTTGAGTTTACTAATATTGTGTGAATAGAAAAAACAGCTGCTTAGCATGCGTGTCAAAGGACTGATCGAATATTACCCCTAAATTAGACAGAAGAAAGAAGGCTTTGCATAATCATAGTGGAAGCTCAAGTGAGCTCTGCAGTTTGGTGTTCACTCTCTGGTTCCGTAACACAAGCTCCAAGTTAAATTATTGCTTAATAATATATTGATTTAAGACAAACTAACTTTGGCTCCTGTGTTGTAGGTAGCGTTCTTCCCTCGGCCCGTGTATCCAACACACATGTCCCAGCGCAGCTCTGATGATGAGGAGCACGGAGGAAGAAGTCCCCCGCTGGAGGTGTCTGATGAGGAGTGTCTGAGAGATCGGGTCCCCTATGTCACCTCAGGAGATCTGGGTAAAGAACCAGCTTTTCATGCCATTTTATATTCTACTGTATGTGTAGGTGGTGAGCACTGTAAATCTCTACTGAGCAGATGACACAGATACTTTAAGACACAACAACTGTGCTGGTCATTTGAAGACTCTCAGTCATCCAGGTCATGATATATCTAGAAGTGCTAAAAGTCAACTGAGTTGCTTTAGATTCTTGAATCTCAAGATGTGTGCAGTTGCTTCGGTATTGAATTATCTTTTGTGGTTTAGTACGTGAGTTGTTTCCACTCATCATGTCTTCTGGATTGTATTGTCTTGTTTCTATTGCCACATGGGGACGGTGGAGGTTTGACATTGAGTCACATCAGCGTTGTATTCTGCTGACAATTTAAGATGCGTTTTTAGGATGAGCAACTAGTTGCACAACAGCTTTTACACTGCTGGTCATGCATCTTCAACGGAAGTAGGTTTACAGAAAGACAAAGTGGTTGTCTGCTGTTCGTCTAGAATGTCTTTGTCTGGATTTTTACATTGAATTTTACATATTTTATGAAGATAATGGCAGACTATCCAGTGTGGATAATCAACTGTTTATAACCTGCATAAATGTAGCACTCACAACCTCTGTATTAGCTGCTTTCTAGGTAATTGTATTTTTGTTGGTGTACTAGGTTCACCAACCAAAATTCCAAACCAAAGTTATGCTGTGCCATTCTTAAAAAAAAATATGCTCAAACACTGACTCTCATCAATTTCGCTATATTGGGATAGGCAGCCATTTGTAAAGTGATGTAAAAAATGTATACGCCACCAAATATTGTATCCTAATATTACAGAAGCAGTAATTGCTATTGCTTTATCACTAAGCACCATGACAACGTGGAAAAAACTAAAAAGATTACTCATGGTCGGTTAGATCTGCTTAAATTCCTCAAAATTTTAGACAGCTTGTACTCATTGCGCTGTCTTATAAAGTCACTTTTTAGTCACTAGGTTGCTTCATGTCATGTCTTGTATTTGAGCTCAAATATAGTAATACTAGAACATTTTTATATGGTTGAAACCTAACCCAAAAAAAGGTTTTGACCTGATGAATTCAAGTGTCACGTATTTAATGTGGCAGAATTGCAAAGTGCATATCACTTTAAAATTGGTAATGGTGCAACTCTCTGATGTTTCCAAAAGGCAATAAGAAGAAGATCCGTTTGTACCAGTTCCTGTTGGACCTTTTAAGAAATGGCGATATGAAGGACAGTATCTGGTGGGTGGACAGAGACAAAGGAACTTTCCAGTTTTCTTCCAAACACAAGGAGGCTCTGGCACATCGATGGGGGATTCAGAAGGGAAACCGCAAAAAAATGACCTATCAGAAGATGGCACGTGCGTTGCGCAACTATGGCAAAACTGGAGAGGTGAAAAAGATAAAGAAGAAGCTGACCTATCAGTTCAGTGATGAGGTGCTGGGGAAGAGTCATCTGGAAAGAAAACCATATGTGTAGGCAAGGGGGAGGGGGGGGACTGAAATGTAGTTTCTGGTGTTGGATGTTTAATCAAATCCTTCTGATCAAGTAAAAAGCATTTTGTGAATAGCCCCATTAATGCTGTACAGTGAGATCAATCCTTATGAAACAAGAGGCAAAATCCCCCAAAACTCTTTCATGTTGGAGACCATTTTGTAAGTGTCAGTCACAGTAGAGAGCTTGGTTTGGCTGTCTTGAATGTTACAAAGTACTTCAAAGTAGCAGGACCAGTTGTAATGTGTAATCTGTAAATGTGTACAGATTTGTGAATGAGTATTCAGATTTTTAAAAAAGTGTCACGTAAAGTATCTCCTGTTTGTGAATTTTGTCCTCTTTGGCTACCTCTACACACGGCCCACTATCAGGTGGGGGAAGCATTTACGACATGGTGGCCAAAGTTGGAACTGCAAGTCATGTGATGGTAGCGTTCACAGAGACATTTGACATACTCATCTAACAGAGATCAACAGCATCCAACAGCATCAGTAAAATTGTGAGGAAAATCATCTCACACAATCAACTGCCATCACACTTTGAACCGTAAGAGCTCAAACTACTGCAATAAATATCAGCGAGGGTAGACTAAGTAACAGGAACACTTCAGTTGAACACCGCCATAAGCCACATCATTCAAAATGAACATTTTCTGAACATTGTTTTTTTTTTATCTTGCTCTCTCTCTTTCTTTTAATTACGTGTCTGTTGGTACATGAATGTATAGATATGTATGTATATATTAATAGGTACACTCTGTTTAGTAACAATTATATTGATACTTAGTACTTCCCTTATTGTTAATGTGGAGTAACAAAAATAATAAAGGTCAGAAATTGTGTCACAAGATGTTTTTAGAACAGGAAATGTATCAGTGATATGTAATGACACATTATTAAAACAAAAAGTGTAAAAAGAAATTAACTTTAAGTTGAATCATCACCTCTCAAAACAGTTTTAACATTAAGCATTATAGCCTTCTTGAAGGAAATATTTATCTTAGGACTGCATTAATTTCAATTGGGTGCAGCTGAGCGTATATATTAAAAACCCTACAAAAACAGTTGACCATGGTCAATGAAGGCATTATATACATTTGCAAGCATAAAAAATTTCTCAGGGTACAGTATGTGCTTTTATTTAAATTAATTGACCCCCCCTTTAATACCTCAAAAAAAAAGTGCTAATCTGCTGATACATATAGACATCAGCTTTAAAACAGCAAAACCACTACTAGCCAATATGAATATCTTCGACAGAGACAGAGCGCATCACGTCATAATCTGAAAAACCACATCCACCTGGGGCAAAACAATCTGCGTGAATTGATATTTACAATTATTTAATCGAATCCTTAGGTAAGGCCTCGCATAGCTTAGTTGGCTTCAACCTCTACTTGTCTGTAACATGTATACAAAGTTTTATTTACTTTTATTTTTTATTTTAGCAGCTTATAAAAACTTATTTCTGGCTACTTCAGCCTGCTTGTAGTGCTTCCTACTACACAGCCTCTGTTGTTTGCTAGGAGTGACAAGGAGGAACCTTCATGTAACACAAAGTCAGTGTAAATCCATGAATTGCGCTCCGTCTCTTTGACTGCCCAGTAAAATCTACAAGACCACAGTTGTTGAGGACACCGGCTTTCAAATCCGGATATACATTCACAAGTTTTTGTTCATGTAGATTATACATTTTATATTTTTTATTTGATGTTAAAATAAAATATCATTTTGGGCACTATACATATTGGCCAGCAGGGGGTTATCTTAGCTTACCATTTAGACTGGAAGTGTTGGAAACGGCTAGCCTGGCTCTTTCCAAATGTTCTGGGTTTTTTTTTTTGGGTTTTTTTATCTGTACAAAAACGTAAGGTGACAGTTTGAAATGTGCCGTTTGTGGTTCTCCAGGGAGCTATTTGCTGGACTAATGTCTGAGACCACTGACTTCCTGAAGTCTTGTGAGCACTGTGAGGTTTGATGTTTAAATAATAGGAATAGAAAATTTATCAATGCCATGTATTGACAGAATAAAGTATAAAGAATTAACATTAAGTTGAAACAGCATCCCTCAAAAACAGTTTCAACAAAAACTGAACTCTTGGAAAGAAAGTGAATAACTGTACTTCCAAAAATGTCAAACTATTCCTCTAATGACATGATATGACATGATACATGATGTGTTGACGGTGCACAGTCAAAAGACAAAAAAGGAAAAGAGAGAAGGGGATTTCAGTTACATGGCATATTCCAAGACTCTGGGTCACTCTGACCTTAGCATGCATTTGTTTAATGTGGGTGTGCACACACACATCACTGCCTATTTTATTTGGAAATGTCTATTTATACATTTCAAATGAAAATCCTTGTTTCATAACATGTAACCACTATTTGTCCTCAGAGAGTTCAAGGTTCAAAACTTCACAAGCTTCCAGCTGTGTTTGACTCTCTCTGGACATGCTTAAGTTCTCTAGTTTTAATTGTGGGTAATACTTCTGTTTGTATACATCAACATCAGCAATTTAATATTGCAAGAGATACAAAGAAGTTGATGGCAATTGTCATGATTACATGAAAATAAAATGTTTTGTATAAATTAATAAAAAAAAAACTCTGCATGTTATGATTGCAAATTGGTTGTAAAAAAAAATAAATTGCTCATAAATGTTTGTGTATTGTAACTGTTAACTGACAACATCTCACCCCAGAGGTCAAGCACAAACAAAAAGAAGAAGAGGTTAACACTGGCATCTATGAGGTTAGTACATGGCGCTGTGACCTGTCTCACTCTTTTTAAATATACACTGCAGGAGCCAGTGAACCGTGTGAATTTTCACAAACATACTCTCTTCATTAACAATATATATATCTTTCAACAGAAATATAGGAAGTAAGTGACTTAATTATATTCATATATCACTTTTCACTTTTCATAACCACATTTGCAGATGAAAATAAGTTTAATAAAGTTTGATAAAACAACACTACAAACCTGAAATTAAATAATATAATAGAAAAAGACTGCAATGCAAAGGAGTAAACACTTTAACATGTAATGTGCAGTGTGGAAATATAAAAATACCACAACACCTGGTGTCCCAAGAGCCAACAGCTCCCCTCAATGGTCAAGCTGTAACTGATACCCATGACTAACAGGTGAGAAGAGGAACAGAAATGGCCTTGAATAGAATAGAATAGAATAGAATAGAATAGAATAGAATAGAATAGAAACAACACATAAACTGTCTACTGAAATTGTTTTCTGAATAAATATGAGGTGATACAACGAGTCCAAAGAGAGTACATGAGTTGCTGAATCATGCTTAGATTTTAGATGTCAGTCAGTATCATGAGAATGAATTATATCTAAAACATAAAATCATTATTCACAAGGTTCAGTAGCTTTAAGAAGAAACAAATGTGGCTCTTGGTTTAAACTCTGAATACAGCACTAGTCACTGTTGTGGTCAACTAAAACCGCTTCTCACAGTTAGTTTCCGGCTGCAGGGTTCGTTTTTTTTTTTTTTTTTTCAGATTAAGACCTTTCAGATTAAGATCAAGATTTGAGGCTGGAGTCTGTAACACTAACAGCAAGATAGTATATTATAGTACCAAAATAAAACTGTACTCATGATCTGCAATAACACTGTTATAACTATGGACAGTCGTACATGTACATGTATTTGTTATTTACTCTTGTCCAACGACTTTTCATCCACTCACTCTTTCCTTGTCTCTTTTTAGCTTCCTCTGTCAACGTCCTTTTTGGTCTTTCCACCTCTGCCACTTAGTCCATAGAGGCTGCTGAATCTGTTTACATTGCCTACTTCACCAGCTCCAGTTCAGGCATGACACCGGCTCCACTCTCTGTCAAAAAACAAACAAAAAATGGGTAAACCTCTTCATGGTTGTCCAAAACGCCTGCGGTACAAACAGTAGCACTGACCTCACAGTCTGGGCAGCCCAGCTAACAAACTGACCTTAGCATATATTAGCTACAGCAGAGCAGTTTCTTACTTGGCTGTCCATCAGGAAATATTGATGCACAGCAGAGTGAAAACAGGAAAACATTTTCTCCATAAAATATGATCCAGTTTCACCAAAATCAGTGAAATAGTTGGTGGTGTGTGACTTACTTACACACTTCATGTGGGACAACATACCCGGAGCACAAAGTTACATAGTGCAAGAAACATGGGGCACAGACCGGGAATGATAGAAACACCATTGACCTAATTATATGTCAGTGTAGCATTTCTATTATTTTATGGTAGAAAGGTTACACAATGTTGCTGTCAATGAAAAAGAAGAAGTGCTGTGGATCGCTTAATCTCAATCATCGTCTTGTAATCATTCTTAGATTTACGAGGTGTCAGAGTGCAGCACAGATGTGGGGAGAGCTTTTTTGTGGATTCAGTGTTCTAAATTTAACCACACATCCTCTCCCCTCCCTCTCAAACCCTATCAGTCAGCCGAGGTGTTGGAAGAAAGGATGGTTGAAATGTAGCCTGAGGTCAGGCTGGGGGTGGGCTGGGGGCCAGGTTGCTCCTGGAATGGGATGAGCTTGATTGGGAATACAAGGGGGTGGTTGTTGTTTTTTGGACATTGTGTTGGGCCTAGTTAAAAAAAAAAAGAAAGTCAGGAGTCAGGAGCGGTGGGTTGGTTCATGAAAGGAGGGGTAGGGGTGGCGGGGGCTACACTATTAAAGGCATAGGGGTTGAGATAGACAGCAGACTGTTTAGGAACAGTGAGTCAAGCTGTGGAGGAGAGGAGATCATTCAGGATGCCAGAGCCAGTCAAAAAAGCAGGTAAGTGTCCTCATTCAACTACTTTTGAAAATGAAGTCCTAAAATTTAATTAACACATGAACAGTGCATTGTTGAAAAACCAGACGTACATATGACCTGTTATTGTAACTATACTCATCATTGTGTTAATAACGTGCCGTAACTGATATTGTGTGGTATATTTTACTTCATCTGTGCAATCTTCTACTCAAACAGAAACTATGACATTGTTTATGTGAATAATATGCGTGAGAAAATGTTGTACTCTGTTGAGCCCTGCCACTCCTCCTCAGGAACTATAAACCACAAGCAAACCACTCACTTCAGAGCTTTACATTGTTTACATGATAAAGAGTGCCACTGTTGGACTGCAGAATAATGACACACGTTACATTTCATATAAAAGTTTATGGAAGGTTTGTGGAACACAATTTTGTCATATTGTCACAATTAAAACTAATTTTTGCCATTTCAGTATCATTAAAATGGATGCTACAAAAACTGGCATACCACTTAAATTTAACAATTTTTACAATTATTTCCAGAAAAAAAAACGTCTGTAAAATAGAGAAATCACATTTCTGAATTTAAAAAATGAAAATAAATTTCATAAAAAATCATTATGATCAAATGTACTATATACAAAAAATCTATGATGTGCAAATTGCTATACATACTAATATTTATGGTAGTAACCATAAAATGTATTGTGACAGACAGAAATTGGCTGGTGGGTAAAGAATGCAGCTTAAAATAAAGTTATAACAACGCACCATTTAAAGTAGTTTTCTTTGCAGGATTTTTGAATGTATTCCATGGCTAAACAAGGTGACACAAGTTGGTAATGTGATGTACCAATACTCACGCAGACAGTAGCCACAGTCACAACATAGTACATGCAATTATCCACCATCGGTTAAAAGTGTTTTCCAGTCGTGTGATAGTTACCCTAATCCCTTCTGGCCTTGTCACAAACTCAGTCAGACGTCACACGACATGGTCCAGGTGGAAACATCGTTTGATGTGAAATGGACACTGTCACATTTCCAGCATCACTGCATTCACAAAATGTTCTGCAGGATTCCTACTTGACAAACGGCTTTCCATGCTTTTTTCCCCCTGTCTTTGATGAAAATGGATTGTTGTTTGTGGAGTGAGAAGCCTGACATATCAGATGACACACAGCAATCCAAATGTCCAGCATGTGTGTGTGTCATGGCTTCTAGTGTCGTTTGCTCAGGAGAATAATAGTTATCTTCTTAAGCCTGTAATATTGCTATTAATTAATACAATCACCAATGGGATGTTTTTCAGTCTTTTGAGGTTTTGCAATAAATATGCTTCTATAATCGATATTTCGATATTCATATCAACAATGTTCAAGTATCAAATGGCAGTGTGATAAGATGTGACAATGTGAAAATGGTCTACGGAGGGTTAACACCTGAACCTGCAGCTCCATTTGGCTTTACGAAGCTTTATAACAAGTTTCAGCTCATTGTCTAGCTGTTTGGCTGCAGCTTTACTCTTTTGCTCACTATTTTCAGTGAAAAAGCTCTAAAAAATTTTTTACAAGTTGTTCCTGCTGAACCAAAGTCTGTTATTTGATACACAGATATGGGGTCTGACTCATGAAAACAGTGGCCCAAAGTAACTAACATGAAGAAAGAAAGAAAGAAAGAAAGAAAGAAAGAAAGAAAGAAAGAAAAGATTTTTAAAAAATGTAATTACATAAAAATCATTAGATGTAAGAACGTCTAAAAAACTACTTATGAAGTAATAACGTCTTCAAGGCTCAAACTCATTTTTACCTTTTGAGTTCGAAAAGGTCAAGAAAGTCTACAGCTAATTGAACCACCAAACCCGTCTCTTGATTAATAACATCAGTGATAAAATTAGTAGGTATCAGAATGAGTAGTAGTTCTGTCTGCCATGTTTATTGTATGGCAATATGCCAAATAAACCTTTACCAGCATATTTCCTGAGAGTGAACTGTAATTTATTTAAATAGCTAAATAGCACAATTAACAGTGGTCTTGTTGTTATTAAGTTATTAAATCAAATGTATTTTTATTATTAGTGGCATATGCTACAAACAATTGATTCACTTTTATATGAACCACAACTAGAGCCCTGTTACTTGTGTGATAAAGGTGTGAGAGGTTAAAGCACCATGAATGATTGACAACATAACATGAGATGTTGTAACAGTGAACGCTGGCTGCAGACAGACTGAGGAGACATCATTCATCCTGTGCGTCCAGAGTCACAAAAATAGAGTCAAGTTAATCCCTCAACTATGATACCTGCACCCTTGTTACAGCTGAGGCCAGCCAGCCTCATTTATTAGGCCAGTACATATATCCTATATTTAAACGCATAAGGTCAGATTACAACACACGGAGGTTTTTTGTTCTGTGTGGTTTACAATGGTCTGTTGAACTGTTCAGGATTTAAACCAGGAAAAAACATGCATCTGAGTTACGCCTACAGTGCATGTCATGTTTCCAAACGTCTGCTGGGAAACACATGTCTTCACTCAGGGCTGTCAGTTACAATCAGTATTTTTAGGTCTTATTTTTTTTTAAAGATGACAAGTGTTCATGAATGACATTGCTGTGTACACTGTATAACGTTTTAAAAGAAAAGAAAATGCCTTGTACATCAGGAAAGGCAACAGCTGCCATTTTACACAATGAGTGTTAAACTTAAAATAATTATAGCTATGAATAGTTTTCAGACTGATATGTGACACCATGATTTTTCCTACACTTAGGGTCATTATCCATGCCTGTTGTTATGTGTAGTTTGTAATTGTGTGCTGATGTTCAGTTTGTAGATGATCCAGATGTGTCATCATCATCTGTCGGGCTCAAGCCCATCAGACTCTAATAATGTTTGATTTTATGCTTTATTGGATGTTCATCTGATTGTCAGGACGGGATGAATGGATATAGTGTGTGTGTGATGCAGATTTTGTATGTTATGTGATTAACAGTGCCTCCTTAGGCACTGGTGGAATGTAACTAATTAACAAAGTACAATTTTGATGTACTCGTAGTTCTACTCCACTACATTTCCTAGCCTACACATGATCAGTTTATAAGGTTTAATGTGTTGTTACAGATGAAAATGCCATGTAAATAACTCAAATTAGCTCCACGTTGATGTGAGCTACAATATTAAACTGGCAATTTTCATCCTGAAAACTCTTGATACTTAAAAGTACATCTATCTGATAATATGAGATTAATTAAACCATCCATGCATTTTCCATAACCTTTTATCCTTATCAGGGTCACAGGTAGATTCTTAAAATTTAATAATGTAATGAATAAAAAAAAAAAAAAACTAAATACTTAGTACTTAGTTACTTACTAAGATGTGAATACTCCAGAGGCCATGTTATCAGCACAATGACACTCTACAAGGACACCAGGATTGAGTTGTTATTCTTAGGAGCACCTTTAAATGTCTTGTGACTCTCATAAATTGGTGTTTATGTTGCAGGTTTTCATTCCCTCACTCAAGTAATGTTCATATTTACTCTCCCATGACCTCCAAAACGAAGCTCATCCTTCCTGTATGCTTGTAAAAACGATGTAGAGAACACCAAGACTACACAAATATGACTTCCTATAAAGACAGATGTTCGTGCTTTCACATTTCGTGTGGAGTGGGGAAAAAGCAAATACATTGGTTTTCAGTTAGCCCCACCCAGTGTGCTGCAGACTGTACAACAATTTACTTTTTCAACATGAGTAGCTTCACTCAGCTCATGAGCTGCTTTCTTCTTCTTTTTAAAAATATGAATGGCTCATACGCTCCATCTATCTCTGTCTTTCACTGCAAGTTGTTACAGTACATGTGCTGTCTTTTCTTTAAAGATTAGGTCTCAATAAAACCAAAACAACCTAAACAGTATTGTGGGTCTGTTATTTCATTACATGTGAATTGTTTTTCTTACAATGTAATACAATTTTCATCAACGTCTATTCATCAAGGAAGTTATAGTACCTGCGTTTCCCCCGAAAATGATTTGATTACACCCTACATCCTCTTCAAAAAGCTTACCTTTTATTTTGAACCCACTCCTCCTCTTTCAGTTTCAGCATTTACCAAGAAACCAAAGACTCAGGAGGCAGGAGAGGGGTCCTCTGTGGTCTTTGAAGCAGAGACCGAGAAGCCCGACGCTAAAGTAAAATGGCAGTGCAACACAAAGGACATTGCCAGTGGCAACAAATACGTGATCGCAGCAGATGGAAACAAGCACTCCCTCACTATACAGGCTATTACCAAGGAAGATGCCAATGTCTATGCAGTGATTGCTGGGGGGTCAAAGGTCAAGTTTGAGCTGAAGGTTGTATCAAATCCAGGTGGGAGACTTTGATCCTGCAGCTGTGCGTTTGAGGTTCACCTGCAGGCCGTGTGGTCGACACAGAGCACAAAGCAAAAATGGAGCACTCAATGCAGAAAACCACTGAGGCCATAAATGCTTGATGCACTTGATGTTCTTGCACATTACACACAACTCACATCCTGCACCGTCTGACAGCTGCTCACCAACAAACCTCTGAACCTGCTTTGTGTAGTCCATCCCTGTGTCTTTGCTCTTAAAGGTGTAATTCGACAGTATGGGAAATACGTTTATTTGCTGTTTTGCAGAGGGTTGGCTTAGTACTGAAAGCAAAAGACAACAGCTAGCCTGGCTCTATGCAAAGATAACAAAATCCACCTATCAGCACCTCTATAGCTCACTATACATTATATCTTGATGTGTAAAAGAACTTGTTGTCACTTTGACCAGTGGAGACTGACAGGAAATAGTTCCTCATACAAAAAATGGTTGTTTTAAGAGAGCTGAAACTACTTGTAGTACTGAAACTAAAAAATCCCCTGCTGCCCAAAAAAGCATTTTCCCCATAGACGTCTATCATAACAATTATTATTACCAAGTATGTGAAACTGTTGACATGACACATCCAAAGAAAGTACATTTCTTGGAGTTCTGTATCCAAGTCCTATCATGACATAATCTCCATGAAACCACAGTCCTGATGTTTCATATCAAACAAATATATAACACATTAATTAACACACTTTAGGGGTGTTGATAGGTTTGTTACCTTTAGACAGAGCCAGGCTAGCTGTTTCCCCCTGCTCCCAGTCTTTATGCTAAGCTAAGCTAACCGCCACCGGGCTATATGTAACTGTCACCAACAAAGTAACAAAAACATATTTCCCTGAATGTCAAATTATTACTTTAAAGATCTGGATATTTGAAATCACTGGCTCAGTCACTTTTTCCAGCACTCCCTCTGTACTATGTAATACTGTGTACTGCAATATGACTGTGTGCTGCGTGTGTCACAGAGCAACATTTGTGTCATCAGTCTGTCAGTGTGACCCGCTGAGGTCGTTTGTTTGAATTTGATGAACAAATCTTAAAGAAAGGCAGCAGCGTGCTACATGAGACTCTCTGCGGCACATATGATAGCAAACCTTACTATGTCTGTACGCCGACCTTGACCCTCACACCCACACATTATTTCCTCATGAGTAACCACCACTTGACTGGTGCTCATGATAGCCACGAGAGGCAGCTGATAACACATGGAAAATCAGTCGGCCATTCGAAGTTGATAAGACATAAGAAATATTTGGATGATAAAAGTTCGCCAAAGAATATTTTCACTCTGTCAAAAGAGCGTTTCAAAGAATATCAAGTAGATTAAACAGTATAAACGCCTACATTTTAGTCAGTATGTGTCATTTTCTACAAAAATATGAAATAAGTTTGGAATGGATTGGTTGTTAATAGGGGTAGAGTGTATGAAGCCAATGTTTTTCATTCTAACTCTTATTGGTGACCTCTCTGTGGTAATGTTATGACAGAAGCTCCAGTTGAGGTCCCCACTGATGGACCCAAGGAGTCCAGTAGACAGCCAGAACCAAGCCCTGCTCCACCTGCAGCCCAAGATGCTCCTCCAACTGAGGGTGAGTTAACAAGTCATTCATTCATTCATTCACTGAGTCACTCATTTATCCCTTTGTTCAGTCATTAATATGCAAGCTTTTCCTGAAAATGTCAAACATGATAAAAAAAAATTCCAGTCTGTTTGAAATTCCACATAAATGTACACTATAGTACATGCATGTTGAATTACCTATGTTTATGTCTTGGATTCTGTTTGACAGATTGAAAACAGTACCATATGTTGGTATATACACTTGGTTTCCAATTTGATTTCTTTTGCTTCTGTATGTAATATAAGAAGTGTCATGTAAGCCTATGCAGCCTGGAAAGCCTGGGTTTTCAAAGGTATTTAAATTAATTACCTTTGACTACTTTTATTCAAGTCATACACCCAATTTATTGCCCTGAAATAAGATTTAAAGTAATGCAATTCAAAATGGGAGGTTTTGCATCCTGTTATTCTGTGCAAGACATTTTTTTTAAAATAACAAATCAATTAAAATGACTGAACTCCTGAACACACACACACACACATGCACACACACACACATGCACACACACACACACACACTTTTTAGTGTGCAGTAGATGCAGTAGCAATTTCCACATTTTATGGTAAATGCAATATTTCCCTGGTCAGAAGTCAAAGGGTTTTTCATTCTCTCATCTGGACCTTGAATGAAAATAAAAACTTAAAACCTGAATACAGATGATTTGAATTAAACTCTGTCTGATTTTCATCCCTCAACTTCATGTCATGGCACCCTGCCCTGACTCTCTGTGCTCTGTTGGATTTTCAGATGGACAGCTGCCAGACACCAGACAGGACCTGACTGGACTCTTCACAGAGAAACCCAAGAGTGGAGAGGTCACTGTGGGTGAGCAGCTTTGCATACAGGAATTTTTCAAATATATGGGAAGTGATCTAAAATATGTGTCGATTGCACCTCAAAGAAAGTATTAGTGGTGGATGTCCAAATTTGTGCAGTCTTAACAAGGTTTAACATGTTTTTTTTTAACACTTAGCGTAGATATACCGAGACATACTGCACATCAACAACATTAAATGTATGAATATACAGATATTTTTTGTAGAATTTAATCACAGACTAGACAAAATAACAAAAGGTCAGAGCTGCATTTTCAGAATCTGAAGTATAACGTGTCAAACCACTCAACAAACTGTTTCTTTGTGCAGGTGAAAATATCACGTTTGTGGCTAAAGTGAATGCTGAATCACTGCTGAAGAAACCCACCGTCAAATGGTTCAAAGGGAAGTGGATGGACCTCGCCAGCAAGTCTGGGAAACACCTGCAGCTGAAAGAGTCGTTTGACCGCAACACTAAGGTAGACACATGCTGCAGACACTAAAACATGAACACAGGAAGAAAATCACCATATTTTGATCTCATAAAACACTTTATATGTTTATGAGTGATTCCTTTATTTAAAGAGCTTCTGCCCATGTTATGTATTTTTATTAGAATCAGTTAAAAACTGCAATATGTAACATTTTACTTTGAGGCAACAAAGGTGTTTTGCAAGTCTGCTCACCCTCAGTTTTGCAAACTCTTGCCTAAGTCACTCATCCTGGTAGCAAGCATACAGGCACGTTACCTTAGAAGTAATGTGAAGAAATTAGAGGATGTGTTACAGATGTTGTGCATGTGGTGACTTAACACGTGAAAATGGTCAGAAAAACTTTCACAAGAAAAGTAAGGAGAGAAAATCAGTGGTCTGCCCCGCACCATAAACGTTCCTATTAATTATTAATAATATGTTATACAAATGAAGTATTTTTATCACAAGGTTTTAAATCAAATATCGCTGTAAACCTCTTCTCACATCTCTCCTCATGCACGTTGCAGGTCCATACATTTGAGATGCACGTCATCGAAGCCAAGCCTAACTTTGCTGGAGGTTACAGATGTGAGGTTTCATCCAGGGACAAGTTTGACAGCTGTAATTTTGAATTGACTGTACATGGTGAGGGGGACTATCTTTTTTATGTACTTGCTTGTTTGTTGTTTCTTACATCATCATTTCAGTCACTAATATGATTCTATTCTATCTCAATGACTTTGGTTCCCGCTCCGCATTTCAGAGGCCTGTGCTGTTGAAGGCTTTGACATAAGAGCAGCTTTTAGGCGCACGTAAGTTTTATCAGACTTTATTACTTTCTTTGGTACCATTAAAATAAGTGATACTGAGTGATTTGTTTCCTTTTCTTCAGGTTAGTTTCTCATTGAGGGTTTGACTGCAGGTCCCCTGATGCATTTTATTAACAGTGTCACACAGATGTAAAAGTCAACATGTGTTTCTTTTCCTTACAGGGATCAAACAACCCTTATCAGTCATGTTAAATATTGTTCCAGCTGAATAGTTCAGACTTTTAGGCATCAGTTTTATCAACCAATCAAATTTAAATTGATACAATTATGCTCTAAATATTAAGAGCTATAAATTTACATGAAGAGTTTATGAAACAGATACTTCCTTCTGCTCTATTGGTTCTTGAAATGGTAAACTTCAGTCATTTAATAACTGCCAATCCCTTCCAATCCAATTAATTAAAACAAAGTTTCTTTTTCAAATAAGACCAAATTACAGTAAAACATGAAGATGAAATTATTCATATCATGCTATTCATTCTTCTACTCGGAAAAGGTCCAGTCCAGTATTTAAATCAAATTTCATGCACCATCCAGTGCGCTTTACTCTGTATTTTGATAAATACCGTTTGAACAGCCTATGATGAGAAGAATCTAAGAGATGTTAAAGCACTGGAGAGTTTTTGCAGTAATTAGTGTCCAAATGAGCTGGAGTGTTGAAAACTTGCCTCCTTTTGGACTTCAGTAGCATTACTGGAGTGGTCTGAAGTGCCAAAAATACATTTAAGCATAAGTTTGTGCATGTGGTTGATAGCAAAGTTGGTCACTAGCAAAATGGTAACCATTAGTTTGTTGTCAGACATTTAAAGATTAGAAAGAAAAAGTAAATGCACAGACAAAGTTGGAAAACATCAGTGAAATATTACCATGTTTTGTGTAACAAGTAACTGTGGAAATGCTAACCTATTAGGAGTGAAGCCGGTAAGAAGAGAAGTGGACCACCACCAAGGTAGTAAAAGGGTTTGTTGCAACCATGGAGGCACGTATTCAAACTCTGAGGACTCTGATTGTTAAAGAGCAGAGAAATCAGGACCAGGATCAGATACTCTTTCTCTCTCCCGTGTCCTGTTTCTTCTCTGCCTTCAAGTCAAACAGAACCAGTGTTGTGGATGGTGCAGCCTTCAACCTGCTGAATTTTGAGAAAGCGACCACAGAGAGAAGACCATGAGAGAGCTAAGAGAACCAAAATTTAAAGTCCTGGATGTTGTCGCTACTACTGTCATTGTGTTTACATCTGACACAGACTGATCTTGATTTGTCGAGATTTGGTGATTGAACTATGATGGAACTGGTTGCAGCCATCAGCTCTCTCTGATCTACTCCTGGATCTCAGTCAAAACAGCAGAGCCAACTGCACAAACAGCTACACAGCAGAGTGAGCTTCGCCAGTTTGTGCAGGCTGTGCTAAGACACACAGGCTTTTCAGTTGTCGAGCACTTCCACAGGGTTGCCACATAGAGGAAGTGCAGTTTTGGTGTGTTGTAACTTTACCGCATAAACCAGAGACTCATCTTCTAATCCAGCTGTCGGATCAGAGGCAGGAGACAAGCACACAGCCAAATCTATGCCCTTGTCTTTATCTTTCATCCCACTGATTAGAGTCGAGCACACCCTGTGGTGACCGCTGTTTCCTTTAACCTTGAGTGTTTTGAATTGTTACTTTCTTGCATGACTTTAAAGAAATACTTGACATTTTGGGGATTACTGTACACTTCTTTACTGAGAGTTAGATGAGAAAATTTGGAGCAGCTCAAGTCAGGAGGCGATTAGCTTAGCATAGCAGGACTGGAAGCAGGGGTAAACACTGGTCGCGCCTACAGTAGATGATAACCGTAGAATTGCAAAATTCTAGTGAGCTTTGTACATGTCGTTCCTGCTTTAAAATATTCCTTTCTCACTGAGTATATGTGCAGTCAGGACCATCAGAAAACCAAGTTTTGAGGAAGCCTTTAGTAAGTCAGGTGACACTGTAAATAATAACAAAGTCTAAAAAGAGAGATGGTCATCGTTTATGAATGGAATCAAACGGTACTCGCATCCAAAAGACAAAAAAAGCTTATGTCCCACATGAAACCAAAGGTTGATTTGGGCTTTTGACTTTTTGACTTAGATGACTTATTTTATTTTATTTTTTATTTCTTTTTGGAGCTTTTTTTTTCATTATTTTTTGGGTTAAAATAATAAATCAACATTAGTTTTAGGGTTAGAGCAAGTTTTTTGTTTTAAACAGGACACGAACATTGGTTTTAGTCATTAAGTCAGGCCTAAGTCAAAAATAATCTCTTTTTAAAAAATGTTGGCAATGGTTTTTTTTATTATTTTATTAAAAGGAAGCTATAAAAGGTCTTTGGGGAAATGCTCTTTACCCTCACAGTAGCTGAAGTGTGTGTGAGTTTCTGTGTTTGATTGACAGCAGCTGGCAGGCTGAGCCCTGGCAGGGGAGTAAACAAACCTCCATTAGCTGTTAGTAACAATCACACCAGCATCTGATCGGACTGAAGTGATATTTATACAGATGTTTACATGCTTGCATTTTAATGTGCTGCAGTTTTTTTAACCCAACAAACTGTCATTAGCAGTGCACTTTTGTACTTGTTTGATGACTCATTCAGGTGTGGGACAAGACGTGTTCAAATTGTTAGTAAGATAAGAAGAATAGGTTGTTGTGCAGAAGGCACCTGCTTATCCAAGCTAATGGACTCTCAGCTCTGTGTATTTCCCAAAATGTCAAACTGTTCCTTTAAACATGAGGCTATGTGTCTCCATTCAGTCTGCCTGTATGTCCACTTTTTTGTCCGTAAATGCACATTTCCTTTCAGTCTTTAAGTGTTTAAGTGTGATACTATCCAATCAAATCTCTCTTCTTTTCATCTTATATAATATTGAATATTTGTTCTGTACAGCACCATTCAGTATTGTTCTGCACTTGCATATTGAAGGAAGAGTAAACAGGATTGTGTAAAAGCATAGACATGTAGATTTGTTTTATTTAAAACAAAGCATGTCTGTGAAGTATTAACATTTATATTTTCTTTGGATAAAACATGCATTATTGATGTTGATGTTTTGCTGCTGGTGGCTGATTTTTCTGCAGTAGTACAGATGGAAAAGATGACTCGGGAGAGCTGGATTTCAGTACCTTATTAAAAAAGAGGTAAGATAAAATAGTGACAGTGACAGTCATTTTCAGACTTTCAGGACAAGATAACAATTTTTTTGTCACTTGTTATAATCTGTCACTGTCTCATTCTCATTGTTTCTGGATCGTCCTGTGTCTTCAGAGAGTAAGCTACTTCTGCATTTACAACTCAGAATTGGAGTGATCACAAAATAACACTAACCTGCATGCAAACAAGCTTGAACATTAAATCATGACTGACATATTGTTTATAGCCAATAAGATTCTCTGTATGAGCCATCACCTTCACTTTCCCAACACTTCAAAAATACATTCTGTGTATAACACTATTATCAGATATGGTGCATGGTTAATACTGTCCCCTGTTTAGAAGAAAATTGGTCACATGTCAACCCCAAATAGAGAATGAGGTTCACATATGATTTTAACTGACTTGAATTTGTGCAGACTTGCTTCACTGATTAACCACTGGTGTAATATTGCATTTGATTTAAAAGCATATTTCTAATGCTGGTGTTTATTGTGTTGCTTTTGAAATGCTGTGTTTTAACTTGTCTGGTTTGTTTCGCCATATTTGCCTCTTGGGTTCTACTTCTGATTGAGCAGCAGTTTCTTAAAACCCAGCAATCGGTAAGAAACGGCTGACATGCTGCCTGGATATCGCAGGAAAACCACGTTGTGCATGCATCTTCATGCATCCGTCATTTAAAGTCACGTATTGATTTATTGGAAAACAAGTCACATTTCACTTTAATATTTCATAACAATAATTTAAGATAAAGCAATCATTGTTTGATAATTAATCTATTAAATGATGATACAAAGAAATACATTGTTTGCTAATCTATATCATAAATGATATAGTAGAAATGATGTGTACACACAAATCAGTCAGTAGTTTTAACAGCATGCAGGTTTGAAACAGCAGTGGTGGAAAGTAACCAAGTACATTTACTCTTTATCTGAGTGAGTTTGTACTTTTTACTCCATTACATTTATTTGACATGTTTAGTTACCAGTGACATTGCAAAAATAACATTTTAACATACAAAATATGTTCTGCTCATAAAATATGGTGCATTGTTGTAGTATAAAAAAATAAGTCAAAATTAAATAAAGCAAATTTTGCTGCACATTAGAACATTTGTGATAATAATGATAATAATAATATAATACACTGTATTGTGTAACAATATGATACTCAACAAAACCAATTCCTGCAAAAAAAAAGTACTTTTACATTTTATATTTAAGTACATTTTTCCGATAATACCTTTTCTTAATTAAGATTTTTATATTATTTGTTTTAAAGTTACGTTGAAACATTGCTGTTTTTTCATACATACAATGAATACATCCACTACTGACTAAATAAATATTCATGTAGTAATGTGTAAAGTTTAAAGTGTAATCAAGGTACAATAATGTGAAAAATTATGGGATGAAGCTGCAGGCACATGGCCGCTCATAAAGGCTGTCAGGTGATTGGCTGAGGTACAAAAGTTGCTGAGGCCACCTAGTGGACAGGTATAGTAACAACACAGACTAGTGAGATGAGCAAGGAGTTGATCAGATAACAAGCTTGTTTTCTTCCAGTTTCTTCTTAAGTTTCTTTACATATTAACTAGGGTTTCTTTGTACATATTTTAGATTATATGCTCATATTACAATTATTAGCAGTACAACTCCCATAACTATATTTTCATTAACAACCTGCTGACTGTTTCATATGCCACAAATAAGTAAAAAATGTATGAAGTTGATTAATCATCAGTAGCTTTGTAGTTACTCATTATAATAGTAAATTAGTAGTAGTCATAGTGATAATAATCTGTTAATTAGTTATTACAGAAATCTGTCACATCCTTGTCACATCTGTGCCAAGTGACTGGTTTTAACATCTTCCTCTGGTTGGTTTACGTGAATCAGAGCCGTGCAGATGAGCACCGAGCCTGACGTTGATGTATGGGATATCCTCAGAAGCGCTCCTCCATCAGAATATCAGAAGATCGCTTTTCAGTACGGCATCACCGACCTGAGAGGTATGCTCAAGAGACTGAAGAAGATGAAGAAGGAAGAGAAGAAAAGCGCAGGTTTGTGCAGAGTTTCTAAAAGGATGATTCAGACAAAATGTGAAGTGTAACTGTCTAAGTCTAACTTCTCCGAAACTTAGCTTTCCTTAAAAAGTTGGATCCTGCTTACCAAGTGACAAAGGGACATAAAATAAAACTGGCCATCGAGGTGGCCAATGCAGATGCTGAGGTGAAATGGCTGAAGAATGGACAAGAATTTCACCCAACTGGAAGGTTTGAGTTTAGAGATTCATCTCAGCTTCATGAAACATGCTATACATGTATACCATGAAGCAATACCTCATTTTTAATTTGCCTCTCTTTTGCCTCTGCTTTCACCTATATATGAATGAACTTCACACCGTTTACATCACTAGCAAGTAAGTGTCCAAGAACAAAAAAAAGCTTGTGAATGTTCTTTTGGATTTAACCAAAACGTACAAGCTCTTTTCTTAAGAAGTTTGCCATATCACCTTGTGTTCAACTTGTCTTTGAGTTAATTTGTCTGAAAAACTGTATTAAAATTCCCCCATGGCTTTTTTCAAGGTACATCTTTGAGAGTGTTGGCAACATGCGCTACCTCACTATCAACAACTGCTCCTTGGCAGATGATGCAGCATATTGCTGTGTGGTGGGAGATGAGAAATGCACCACTGAGCTCTTTGTTAAAGGTATTTAACGTATACAAGGAGAAATATATAACATACACATCCAGAGCATGTAAGTTTGCAAGTACAGTTCAATCGTTTTCTTATCTGTTTTCCTGCAGAGCCTCCGATCCTCATTGTGAAGAATCTGGAGGATCAAATGGTGATGAAGGGTGAGCGGGTGGAGTTAGAGTGTGAAGTCTCAGAGGAAGGAGCCAATGTTAAATGGTAAGATATTCTTCCTTACACTCACAAGTCAACTGTCACATACTGTTACATTCATGCTGTTGGATTATAAACAATGAAGGGAAACCTCAAAAAACAGAGGATCACCAAAAACTAAAATGAAATGAGCCGTGGCTGGATTGATAAATGGATGTTGCCAGGTCACCAAATCACATAAAAAATATGTAGAATTAAACCTTGTGAAAAAAAAAGCATATTTTCAGTCACTTTTGCACAGTGCTAATTACTCAGACACCCAGCAGATGGCATTTGAGTTTGTCATGTCCACAGGCAGAGCGTTGTCTCTGTGACAGACTGAAGTATCGCTGCAAGCTGTAAATTATCACCTCAATGAAAAGGTCACATCAGCATTTTAGTACATCCCATATGACCTTTATCTGAAGGAGAAAGTTGCTGCAAATGCGTAGGAGCTTTTATTTTAGCCAAAAATAATTATCTTGGAACAGAGGCCAAAGATCAATATGTGGGGTGAAAAGCCAAATGATTCACGGTGAGATAAATTTAACATTACAAAAGGTAAGAAGTGTCATGACTTAATATGACAAAAATGAATGCGCTGTCTCAGTGATAAATCTAATGTACTAACCTTTATAGACTGGTGTATATCACTTCTCTGAGGTATTAAAGTTATGTTTCTAGTCTGTGCGTCAGTGTTGTTGACAACAGTTCTTGTTAAAGGTTAATCTCACCTTCACAGCGGAAATAGTTCAGTAATGTGAATTAAATTTACGCTATGACGAATCTGACTCAAAAATGTGTCTCCATTTCTCATTACTTACATTAACACATTTTTGAAGAAGCTAAACAAGTAACAAACTGTTTTGGCGGGAGGTCATAACAACTTGTGGTCCATGGCTCCAAATATAGTAACCTATGGTAGTGACCTTCGAGCTCAGATTGACTTTAGCATGTATTGATGAATAATTTGTGAATTTTGGTGCAGGGAGAAAGACGGCGTGGAATTGACAAGAGACGAGTCATTCAAGTATCGCTTCAAGAAAGACGGCTGCAAACACATCCTGATCATCAACGAGGCCTCAAAGGAAGACTGCGGCCACTACAAGGTTAAAACGAATGGTGGCGAGTCTATGGCTGAACTCCTGGTGCAGGGTGAGTGGCAGACATGCACGAGTACAGCGTGAACCACTTTTGTCAGTGACAAACACTCCAAGTGCACATTCTCATACTCTACCAATAGTCGGGTGGCCTTGCCACTCCTGGCATGCTGTCTATCTTTGGGATATGGTGCCTCTTGCCATTGCCCACATCAGTCTGCCAAGGTTACTGCAAGTCCACATGCCAGCTAAAGTTAGATGAAGTGGACCATATTTCACCTTAAGGGTACAGGTCTGCACAAGTGACCCAGTTTGTTTCCACTGTTGTCTGTGTTGATTGAATGTATCTTTGTTGTAGTTTTTCATTCGATAGCTGCTTTGTCATCATGTGAGCCCCACAGAAATCTTACTCTCAGATAGCAGATCAGTCAGACTGTGATATTTTTTCAATAATGTGATCTAATGTAATTTTTTTAATGTGCTTAGAAGACCCAGTGACATTTCACCTTAGTACCATTAGCTCTCAGAGCGGAAATAGTAATTAAGAACCAAAAAACATAGCAATAAGCAATAATTTAGGCTCCTGGCTCTATACTGAATATATATACTCTCTACCTTTGTTTATATATTCCTGCGTACAGCATGTGTGTAACTTTGTCCCAGGAGTTGTTGTGAGTAGATTTAAATCCGACCTTTGTTCCGGCTCTCAGACCGGTTAAGTTTATCTGGCCTGTTAATTGAACACCGAGCCTGCCAAGAATTACCAGCTGCCGTCGTGCAGGGGATCAACACCTCAGTCCACAGCAGAACTCCCATTATTATGCCATTCCCACCTTATTTGCCCTGCCTGGCAGCGAGCTGACGTGAAACTCCTGTAACCTTTACAAGGAGCGTGCTGTGAGTTATCTCACCCAGATAACAATTTCTTTGGGTTAACTTTAATAACTCCCAAGTACATTATTTCTTGTGATACACAGTAGTAGCCCGAAGCTCCTGCATCTGGTCTTCATATCCTCCCACTTTATTTTCTACCATAAATCCAATTAACTATTCCCCTTGTGTCTGTTGCTAAGATACAACACACAAAGGCCGCACAAAGATAATGAACACCTCACACTCAAACACATTATTACCATATTATCCTCACATACAATAGCTGCATCTAATTTCTTTATCATATTATCCCCACACATCATCATCTTATTGCATCTTAGTCTGCCGTCTATTGCAGTAGCACCTCTGCTTGAGTCTGAAGGCCTCGAGAGTTTCCATTATCTGCACTCTGTGTGAGTGTTTGTGTTTGTCTGACTGTGCAGAGAAACAACTGGAGGTCTACCAGAGCATCGCCGACCTCACAGTGAAGGCGAAGGATCAGGCGGTCTTTAAGTGTGAGGTGTCGGATGAGAACGTGAAGGGAACCTGGTACAAGAACGGTGTAGAAGTCAAATCTGACGCCAGAGTAAACATCACACATATTGGCAGGTGAGGACACTTTCACACATGGACATGCTCATGTCCCATGACACCATGAAGTTTACTAAACATCTCCACTTTTTTAGGATCCACAAACTGACCATTGATGATGTGAAACCAGAGGATGAGGGAGACTACACTTTTGTACCAGATGGCCATGCTTTCAACCTGTCTGCTAAACTCAATTTCATGGGTAATACTTCAAAAGTAACATTGTTCAAAGCTTTGCAAGCCCAACCTACTTTTTCCTCACTCCCTTTTTTTTTACTTGTTTTCCCAGAGGTGAAGATCGATTACGTGCCACGTCAAGGTAATTCAAACCTACTCTCTTCTGGTGAGCTGACTAAACCAGTTAAAATATGAGGGACCGTTTTAACAGTTTTTTTTTTACTTTCTAAGATCCTCCTAAGATCCACCTGGACTGTATGAGCTGCACCACAGAGTCAACCATCATTGTGGTAGCCGGCAACAAACTCCGTCTGGATGTTCCTATCACTGGAGACCCAGCTCCCACAGTGGTCTGGACCAAAGGAGAGAAGGTAAAACAGACAAAAACAATACTTTTATTAATCAGCCTCACACCTATCACCTGACATCCACCATCTGTCCAGAGCACAGTAGGTAAAGTCTGAAATCTGAGGCTTATTCACCATAAAAAATGTAGCTGAACGCCTTACTAATGCTGTAACATTCACACAATGTTGGAGCATTTAAATAATATATATAATAGTTCTAATATCAAAGCTGAGATCACACCCTTAAGAACTAACTATTTTGAGCCTGAAAATAGCTAAGTGGCACAGATTAGTAGACACACTCATGTTATGCTAACTAATGCTTTCTTCCCTGTTAATAGGTTTGGCTGGGATAATAAGATGTTTTAACCCGAATAAGTACAATGCTACTTACAGCTTAATTCCATGATGCCTACCAGCGTGCTGATCCTTGAGTTGAGGAGAAAGAGAGGTTACATGACCTCTCTGTTCTTCTCAGCTTTTATCGCTTTGCTCTGCTCAAATGTAGGCTAGTTCTGTAAAACCTGATGGAGAGGAGAAAGAAGGGCCGACATCCTCATGGACGGTGAAGGATGGGAAAGTAAGCGTGCATGTCCCGAATGATTCCAAGTCAGTATGTTGACAGCATTGGCATCATGTTTTTTCCAATAGGTTTACCACCTTTTTGTCCTTGACCCTAAAGAAAACAATGAGCTCACTTGTGCTGTGTTGGATGTACAAATGAAGCCAGTGGAGAAGCTGCGTTCTACATGCATTTCACCCCGTGTAAACTTGCTGCCTGTGTGGTGAAAAGGGGAACGCAAGCAGCCATCAAACACAAAAGAATTGATCTTGCAACTACTTGACTGAACAGGTTGTGTGGTATATTGATTCACTGCTTTACAATCCTGGAGAAAGGACAGGCTGCAGCAGTAACAACAGATACAGGCAAATACATGAAAAGCAGTTTCTCCAGTGGCAATCACTGTGTGTGCATTCATGTCTCAGTTTTAAGCACTAAGAGAAAATCAACTGCATGACGTGTTACCCAGTATCTGTCCATGTTACTAAGGTAAGAGCATGCATTTATATCTTCTTACAGACAGACACAGGTGAGAGGAAACTGGCCAGTAAGTATGTTTTTGTATGATAACTTTATAAAGTGACTTTGTGATGGATCTGTCTTTGGATCACACACTCAAATACATAATGATAAATAATTAAAGTAACATGAGAACTTTTCTGCAGCTGTTCACAATGGTAAAATTAAACAAAAGTTTAAAGATGTATGTAAATAACAGCTTTTTTTATGTAGTGAAAAAAGTCTACCACCATTTTTACTGTGAGATTCTCTTGCGAGTAAGATTTTTTACTATGGTGGGTATTCTGTTTTCCACTCACAAACTTAAAGTTTCTTTTGAGGTCATTTTAGTTACTATCAACCAGATCAATATATATATAATAATAGCTATACTTTTGTATACAGTATCAGTACATGGACACAACTGCGCTTTAAATCCTTCTCATGAAACTTGGTACCATTTTAGATGATGTCCAGTATTGGTCGTGCATCTGCATGGTGCCATCTGAAGTTGTGTGTTTAAGTCAAACATGTGTCATTGGCATTGAAAAGCATGATTTGTCCAAATACCAAAAAAAATTTGTTTTGGAAAGTGTTACATCTCTCCGAAAGTGGCATTGCACTGTGCAGTATAGAGAGAAGAAGACTCACCAAAAGATGCTTCATTCGATTGCAGTCCAGTAACTCTGCTCTGGTTCTCACTGCGTAGGTCATCTCAGAGGGAGACAGCAGGGTCCATGTCGAAACCTCCAAAGGACACTGCATCTTCACCATCGAGGGGGCCGAGCGCCAGGATGAGGGGATCTACTCTGTTGTGGTTCGAAACCCTGCTGGAGAAGACACTGCAGATATCAATGTTAAAGTTGTCGGTAAGACAGAGCTGCCCTGTTTTTAATGAGAGATATAAGTATTGACAACTTACACACAAACAAAGCAGATTGTAAAAACAGTTAATGTAGCTACAAATATTTGATGTTAAATAGATTTAATTTTATTGTTTCCCCCCAGATGTTCCAGATCCACCCCAGAATCTCAAAATCCTCAGCGTGGGCGAGGACTCTTGTGTAGCCCAGTGGGATCCCCCTTCGTTTGATGGCGGACAGCCAATTATTGGTATTTTTTTTTCCTTTCTTGTCCTCCTTTATTGTCCTGATAAGCCTAGTTGATAACAACATCATCATTTGCTTCCTTTTTAATTCTCAGGCTACGTACTGGAAAGAAAGAAGACGAGGAGCTACAGGTGGATGAGGCTGAACTTTGACCCTTATCCTGATACGACCTATGAAGCCAAGCGTATGATTGAAGGAATGGCGTACGAGATGCGAGTCTATGCTGTCAACAGCATTGGCATGTCTCGTCACAGTCCAGCCTCGCAGCCTTTCGTGCCAGTCGGTGAGTATTTCAATAGGTTTAAACCAGCTCCTGTCCCACTTGTTGCATTTAATTAATCATTTTCAGACATTTGCTGCGCCGCATTGTTCATGTGATGGTTGACGTGATGAAGTTGACAGTCTGACTTTTTGCTGTGTCTCGTCACGTCACCCTTGGTTGATTGGTTTAAGGTTTCACTCAGGTCATGGGAGCTGGTTGACTTGTGGTCATGACAGGACGGGGTCATGTTTGCTGTATGTTTGTTGAAATCCAAGAAGCCTGTGGAACAAAAATGCAGGATCTACAGGTCATGCTAGTCATGAGGGTGTGCCTACACCACTAAATGGACCAGATAGATAAACACTGTACAGTACAATGGCAAATACTGTGTGCTATGTGATGAGGAAATAACACACCGAAGCGATGATATTTTAATTTACTTAAGGGCTGCAGTGGCTCAGGTAGAGCAAAGTCAGGACATTTCAACATCCTGTCGAGATGTTGAAATGTCCTTGAGCGAGACACTGAACCTCTATTGGTCCTGATGGTTAAAAGACTTTTAGCACTGCACAATTGTAATATTGCCAGACTCTCAATGGACAGTTTGAATTAAAAACTGATGGAGCACAACCAGAGATATTGTCTTTTTCATTGCATGCATTCTTCCTTCATTATCCACAATGCAACACGGCCCCCAACAGTTTCGTCAGAGATTCTGTCATGCTAATAGCGTGCTGCTTGAGTAGTGGGCTGCAGAGGTCTGATAAACTCCACACCTGATCCAAGGCTTACTCCCCAAGACCTAAAAACAAACCTTGAAATGTAAAACTGGTGGAGTTCCTTGTATAAAAGCTCCACCACCATCAGTGTGTGACTGCGTGTGCTTGATTGGCACTTTCGAAATACAGTGCACGCAGTCCAAAGAACATTTCCTCTCTAACATACCTTTCATAGCATTGTATCCATGTTAAGTCTACGGCCCTTAACAGTAGTGTAACATTACCCATATCACATGACAACATCCAAATTATATGTCTGGATGTGAGATGCAATTGATTAAATCTACATGTAGAGTAATTTTCTAGAATGAATGCACCGTGAATTGTTGGAGACGCTGTGGAGCATAGTTCTTATATTGTTGTGTCGTAGGTGATGAATATTTATAGAAATACTTAATATTTGAAGCCAGTTTTTCATGGTAGTTAACTTTCTTATTTATGATGTTCTTCTGTAAATCCCTTTTGTAAATCTTTACATCATATGCATCAAGAAAAGCATGGTGTACAGCAAGCACCGGTAAAATACAACAACGGTCTGGCATTTGGCAGTCAGGTTGGGTCTGAATCATAGACACATAAAAAATGTAAGATGTCAGCTTGATACTCATAATTGCCATTATGTTCTTGGTGAGTGGAGATGTGTGCGGTAGTCTGGAGGTGTACAACCAGTACAGTTTACTAGCCTGACAGTATCCTCTAAATCAGGGGCTCAGGTTTGATTGTCTCTTAGTCTATCACTGTTTTTTTTAAAACGACCATCTAATTCTCCACTTGTTGATTTAAGAGGGAAGATCATTGTATCCAGATGGCCAATCGCTTGTAAGACAGCTGATTAGGAAACTATCCTTGGCATTCTTCTCTATAAATAATGGCTTGGAAGCATTTGGCTCTGCTGGGACCAGCTGCGTAACACAGAGGGGTTTGCGCTACTGTGGAGGCTGTCGCAGAAGAAGCATTGTTGTCACAAGACAATAGTGAAGAGAACAAGAGACGTGTATGTGTGAGCGAAAGGAATGAGAGCTTAGGTTAAAGCAAGACATTTTGCAGAAGAGGTGGACACGTGCAAACATCACCTTTAGTCAGCAGCAGGACTGCTAAACTCTGAGAAAGAATGACTAAGCCTAAACTTCCAAAGACAGCTGAGAAGAAGCCAGTGGAAGAAGAAAAAACTGTTGAACCAGGACAAGAGATACCAGCTGATGCTCCAGAGGTGAAAGCCAGCGAGCCTGAGACAGAGACACCGCCGCCTCCTGAGGCAGGACAGGAAACCAGTAGCGGACTACCTGCAGCTACCCCTGCAGGGGAAGCCCCCAGTGGGGAAGAGGGAGCTCCAGCTGAGAATAAGACACCACCAGCAGAGAGTGTCCCCCCAGCAGAAAGTGGTCCCCCGGCAGAGGAGACCCCTGTAGAGCCTGTTCCTGCAGCTGAACCAGAGCCAGAGCCAGAACCTCTTGGTAGTAGGCATTATTAATTTTGAGATGTTGGATTTTAGTATAATAGAAATGAAACTTCATTTTGTTGACGTGTGAATGACATTAATGGGAAAGTTGGCTGCATATTGCAGAAACTCATTTTTCAGTGATGTAGATGTTTGAAAATTGTGTTAAACAATGGTTTATTAACCAGGCTGAGAGACTTTTTCTCTGCACCCTTTTGTCTCGACACCACCCTGAGCTACTTTTTAAACAAAGCCTGTGACTTTCTACAAGGAAACCCTCGACCTCTAAGGTGTCCCCATCATGTGTTTACACTGTATACTTAGCCTGTGTCCTGTGACGATGAGGCCACAGCTCAAATTCCACACCTCTCAGTCTGTCCTCAGGTTGTCGACAAGATGAAGATTTACGATCGACTAAATACTGACCTCAGAATGACAGTGAGATGTTCCTCACCTGTGCACAACTAGCAGTAGTATGTCCTATTCATGGTAAATATAGGTTTGCCGGAGAGAACAAGCTTATCTTCATTGTGTGTTAATCCATCACCAAGCTGACTGTGGTTTCCGGCATACTGTACTGGTTTAGAGCCAAGCTGCACTGACTGCTTGACTATTGAAACAGAAATGTGTTAATCTTCATTAATGTTGGTGGAAGTCACTGCTCCAGATCTGCTGGATTTTGAATTGCTGCTGAGGTGATGTGAGGAATCAGTAGTGATTTTTTAATGTGTGATTAGAAAATATTCCATAAAATGTATAAATGTTATATTCTTTATCTCTATCAGCAGTGAATACATCTTTTCTCCCCCTCAATTATCCTCAAGTTTTTGACAGACATACAGTAATTAAGCTTGTAGAGTAGAGGTCCTAAAGCTGAATGCTAAACACTGTAATAATAATAATAATGTTGCTTCATCATTTATTGAAAACAAGTGAGTTTAGTCTCTGCTGCTTAAATGTGTTGTGACATTGGTTCTTTGCTTTTGGCACTTGTGTGGGAAGAAGCTGATGAGCCTTTTAATGTGAACTTAAATCGTGTCATTTCATCCCTGCGGGACAGAAAATACAGCAGACCCAGCTCTGAACTCCAGGTCAGTCAGACAGCTCATCTTTCCTGGAATAACATAAGCTGGCTTATGACAGGCTAATAGATTGTTTTGATAACTGACACAACCACAAATATTGATGTCAGAGGGATCAAACAGTCGGTTGTAAAATTATATTCATACTCATTCACGTCATGCTTAGTAAATAAACTGTAACTGCATATAGCTTCACCAACGTGTTTCACTGCACCAGATGATTTCCGTAGCACCAGATATGATGAACTACAGTATTTCACAGCTCAACTTGCAGTTTTAACCCTCTGAGGTCCTTTCAATGGCCCTATCAATTGCTTTTGCAATCATAAGTGATCGCTCGAACACCAGAAGGTTAAAGTTGTGTGACCAGAAACACATCAGGCCCATACTGCCACATACATAAACTTGTCTCCAGATGACCCTCGTTCTCGGTTAATCGGCTCAAGGTCACACAAATCAGCTAACTGTCTGCCTGAATAGCATTTCTGTTGCCTGTCGGTGAGTAAAATCCCCAAAATGTTCATTTTCGTGTGGCTCGTTCCACCTTCAAACAACTTTTCTGTGAGGTAAATATCATAATCATCACTAAAGTTGCATTAAAGAGATGTGTGTGTTTATTTCTCCTGCTGTACTCACTGAGATTCTCAGACTCTCATTCATTCAAGTTGTAATGGTCGCTCATAGCATTGAAGCACGGTGTGCTGCTCTGTGAGTGTTTGTGTTAAGTTACATAATTTGTTAATTCCTTATCATGTTCATCCACTGGTCCACTAATTAATTCGGAATTTATTTAATAATGCTCTAACTGACTAACAGGTCCCATTTGTCTGCCCTCTGCCTCTCTCTCAGCCCCTACAAGTGCGCCCATCGGACTATGCGTCGACGACATCAACGACACTTCCATCTCGCTGAAGTGGCGTCGGCCTGAGAAGATTGGCGCAGCTGAACTCGAGGGTTATGGGGTTGAGTACTGCAAGGAGGGCAGTAAGTGCCGGAGCCTGCTGCCTGCATGCTTTTGATAAGGAAAGCTTTTTATAGCATATATCATCAAAGTTTAAATACACCAGTGAAGTGCAGCGACTGATTTCTTCAGATTTCCAGACAGCCCGCACAGCACAGTCAGATTACCTAAAAACGGTTTGGAAAAGGATGAGAAAATCTTTACCCAGGTAGCTGAATGGTTAAAGTACATGCTGTGAGGGAATTTTCTATTTGAGCATGCCACATATGGGGTTACACAGGGTCAAACATACCTGAGGTCACTATAGGGATTGTGTTAAATCTTATATTGTTAAGGGACACTGATTTCTCTCTTTGAGATACAGAGCTGTATGTTTGAGGATTCAGAGGATAGAGCTGTCTCACTCCCTTAACACATCAGATAGGTAAATAACACAGAAGCTATACAGAGTCAGATAACAATGTTGGACCATTGAAGTGTAAATGTATTTCCTGGTTTGTAGATTAATGGGCAATTGGCAAATGCTGTTCTTGCATTGAGTATAACTATTTATGAACATAGCGTAGTTGTGGCACTATTCTGAGGGCTAATAGAGGAGCCAGAGAGGACAGCTTCTTCAGAACTGAGGCAGCATCTGTCAGGTTTAGTTCAAGAAGTGGAACAAAGTGCAGACGCGGAGGTAAGTGAACAAAAACTAACTTAATAACTTATAATCTGAAAAGGTGGTTGATGATGATGATGGAAAAACAAACTAACTCCAAGAATCCAAGATAAATAAGACGTCCAGCAGAGGTCTAAACAAATAAAAACTTAAAATTGAGCAAGACTCGGAGCAGGAGGAGGGACACGGAAGGAAACACAAAGACGGAACAAAAACCTGGTGAACTTAATACACAAGTGAAGACAAGACAATGAGACATAGGTGAACCTAATCAAGGTGGAAAAGACAGTCAAAAGTGGTGGGAAAACGCAAAGGCAGGAAGTAAAGTAACACAAATCACAGAGAGGGAAGAAATACAAAATAAAACAGGAAACAATAAACAAAAAAACTCAAAACCATGACAGGCATCAAGTGTATTGATAAATCCTCCATTCTCATTGGCCAAGCATCAACAAACCTTTTAGTATAAGACATCTTAGACTCGTCTGTGCCTTCTCTCCACTGACTGAACTGACCGTTGGTGAATACAATTCTCCCACACATCCCATTTTATCACAACATCCCTGGTTTTCTGACTGCCTCTATACTAACAGTTATTCAAGGAGGCAAAAGTGATTATTAAAGATTATTAAATTTACAGTGTGGTCATTTTAACTGGTCGATTTGTGTCGTTTTATTGTTTCATGTTGAAGAAACAAGCAAGAAAGACGATGCAATCAGAAGCACATGAATAAGTTTCATAATTAATCTGAAACCCCAAAGGCTATCAGCTATCAACAGCAGAGCAAAATAAACACGAGATGAAAGTTAAGTGTTTTCATGCTTCTTTCAACACGTCAGTCTAGATAAATGCCTGAGCCATCACTCATGTAGTGTTGTTCCTCGAGGCCTGCCTCTAGGCTGTCAGCCGTCATGATGATTATATGATTATTAACCTTTCTAATGACTGAAATTATCTACTTCAGATGTCTTAACTCATAATTATATCAGGATTGTATTTGCTGTCATGAACTGTTGTTTCTCTCCAGAACATCTGATGATAACTAAATGGAGGTTCAGGTGAACTTCTGTCTGTGTTTTTGTAACATTTTCTCTCAGGTGAATGAAGTCATTTTGTTGTGTGTTCTTTGGTGGCAGCTGACGAATGGATACCAGCCATCAAAGGTCTGACTGAGAGGACATCGCTGACGATCAAAGATCTTAACACCGGAGACAAGCTGCAGTTCCGTGTGCGAGCCTACAACATGGCAGGACCCAGCGCCCCCATTACTCTGGGTCAATTTGTCACCATCAGAGAGATAATGCGTCAGTATAGATTTAGATTCAACACCCACTTAGGACTAAATGACACATGATAACCAATACATTCCTATATTACTTAATATTTCTACTTTTTTCAGTCCCCGTCATGCCTCTTATTTTGTATTTTCTTTCACAGAACGACCTAAAATTTGGCTTCCCAGAAGTCTCCGCCAGACTCTCATAAGGAAAGTTGGAGAAACTGTAAACCTTGTGATCCCATTCCAGGTGCAGTGTACATTCAAATCTTGAATGCTCCAAAATGCTGTCTTTATAGAGTATAAACACTGGAGTGAAACATGAACAATAAAAAAAGTTCTCCCAACTCTAGTTGGATGGATGAGTATTGTTAGATTCGTACCAGCAGTGGGGTACAAAAATTTGGTCTAAGGTTGGTAGCAGAGTGCATACCTTATGTGACATGTTGGTAGTACTACATAAAAAGTACCAATAAAGTCATTAGGATTCATTTTTTAAGAACTATGAATGATTTCATGGCAATTTGTCAAGTTTTTGAAGACAGATTATCAGCGGACGTTGTTTAATTGTTGATTTTGTTCTTATTTATTTGTCATAAACTGACACATAGTAGTTTGAACTCCTGTCTCTCTTCTGGTCATGCAGGGTAAACCCAGGCCAAAGGTGACGTGGAGCAAAGACGGGGAGCCTCTAGCCGCCACATTCGCTAACGTGAGGAACAGTGAACTGGATACGATCCTCTTCATCCGCAACACAGACAGAAAACACTCGGGGAAGTATGATCTCCAGGTACAGATTGAGAATGTGGAAGACTCAGCAAGCGTCATGCTGCAGGTTGTTGGTAAGCAGGACAGGTTGAGGCTATCAACAAGATTTAAAAATATCTGTAGCATTTGTGCTAGTAATAATATCATACCATTCAGTGGTTTAATCATATTCCCCCTACTCCTATGTAGATCTCCCCGGGCCACCTGAGGCTCTGAAGATCATGGATATCTGGGGCTTCAATGTAGCACTTGAGTGGAAGCCGCCTAAGGACAACGGCAACTGTGAAATAATTGGTTACGCCATTCAGAAAGCTGACAAGAAGACAATGGTAAGACTTTACACTTTTGAGCCTAGCAACAAAACTTATAACATTAACTTAACTGAAAAGCACAGTCTTTTAATGAGTTGAAGTGATTGCAAATTCTTACATTTCCTGTGACTGGTATTTTTCCAAAGATCTGACATAAAGACAGAGTCAGTGATGGAGACATTTCATTCACCCAATATCAGTCACAAGCTTCATTAGTGACCTACTATTCATAATAAAAAATCAGTTCTGATTAGTTCACTATTGTAGGTCTACAAACATCTTCCTTGGCTGCAAACAGCTTTACTTCGTTGTGCTGTCTTTGATTGTTTTAGGGGGTTTCAGATTGAGTCTTTTGCAGTGGAAAGAGTCTAAGTATCATTACCACTTTATGTACACAATTTACATTTGACAACAACATTCCTGTCATCTTTCCTGCTGACAAAATCAAAGTAATACTAATATTTCCAGCTGCCAAATGTCCCATCTTCCAAGCTGCTTGGTGACATACACGTGTCATGTAGGGAGGTGACAAAAGTAATAGTGTAACAAGTCTTTTCTTTGTTTTATTATATTGTATTCCTGAAATCGTATTAGTAATTAATTCTACTACTCGTTATTGGTCAGGCTAATATTATTATTGTGATATTATTACTCGTAATACATTACTGCCCAACACTGCATAGTAGACAATGACTGAACACATCTTATTAAATTAAATTCTATTAAAAGCATTTGGGAACTGGCCTGACTTAAGTCAGGTCATGGTTACTTGGACTGAGTGGACCCCAGAGATCTTCTCAGAGGACGGCAAATGGTTGCCATGTCTTTATAGCTCACAGCTTCTCGTTCACTGAAACTGATCCAGTAAAGGCATTTAGTTTTTATTAACATGAGTGAGGGTGCTGATACATGTGGGAGGATGAAAGCTGCATGGACACAGAGGGATATTTTAGCCTCCCTTGTGACACATATACTGTAATCAGCCAATGCTGAGCAACACAGTCTACTCTGTGGGCCAGGAGTGATGCATTATGGGTTTGTTGGCAAGTGCTCCAACTGGCAGCATCCTCCACCTCGAGTTGCCAGGAACAATGTCGGCCAGGAATGTCCTAATCTGATCCTCGTAGCCTTGACCTGGTCTGGATTGTCTGTACAGTGACGCATGGCCATTGTTCTCCTGCCCAGCTCGGCTGACGGTTCATGTTACACTGTAGTCATTATTAGATCAAATTAATTTCACTTGCATCTCTTTATAGCAAGCTTGGGATGTTGATTATCAAGTTACCAATAACAATGTACTGAGTACCTGTTTAGATGTCAGAGGGAAAGACTGATAAATATAAAAGTCCTGATTGCACATGTAGCTCAGATTTAGCCATATCCTATTTCATTTCATTTATTTAAAAGAGCAATTACACCTTAAGTCTGGTAGAGTATGAAGATATTTTAAAATCAAATCAGAGATATCTTTATATCATTATTGTAGGATGTTACCTGCCATATTTAATAAAAATAATTCATATAATTTGTCTGACTGAACAAACTATTTATGTGGGCTGAAATGTTTTTAAGTTCATCGAATCTGATGTAAATTAATCCTTTAACATTTAATTCTAATTTGTTTGTTATATTTATTCTTTAACATTCTTTGATAATGTAGTTAGTTGATTAATTAAAACACCCCGCTCAGTTCAGCTTGAACCTGCACCACTTCTCACTGTATTTGCTTAAAGGTCCAGTGAGTCAAGTTTAAGGCGCTCTATTTACAGAATACGGCAGAAACAGAATATAATATGCAGAACTATGTTGTATAATCTTTTCATTAGTGTTTAATCACCTGAAAATAAAAACCAACAGTAGCCCAGAATGGACAAACTGTTTCAAGATAAGGTCTTCTATGCTTTTTGCATGTTCTGCAGCTACCAAAGTTTCTCCTTCACAACAGGAAGGAGAGGGTGACACAAGGAAGTTGCAATCAGCAACTACACCACTAGATGGCACTAAATCCAACACACTGAACCTTTAAAGTGATCGCAATACAGGTTTCAAGTGCAGTTGTACACATGAGGATGTAGGACTAATACACCCAGAGATAGTTTAAAACAGCTAAACGTCTGGAGGACCCAAGGAAAATATGGGCATATAAAGCACATAGGGAAAAAGAAACATGAAATATCTTAGAGAGGTGTTTGGCCAATACAAGCCTGCAAAGCAGCTTCAGTGATGCTTGGTGGAGACGTTTCAAAACTCTTTACTGGAACACCTCATTCAGTGTTTTGAGCACTGCTGAATACGTAGAATAAGGGTGTGGTTGAGATCTAGTAATTGGCACGATTCATATCAAATCATGTAGTAACCTGTATGGAAGCATTCATTATGTTTCTTCACTCATTTATTCACATTTTCCTTTGTCACCTACCTGTCCAATATGGAATCTGAAAAACTGAATCGGACACTTTTTTGTGTGTGATTCATATGAAGGAGTGGTATACAGTCTACGATCAGTACAGGCGAACCAACTGCGTTGTGTCTGACCTCATCATGGGGAATGAGTACGTCTTCCGAGTGTATTCCATGAACCTGGTGGGCCTCAGCCAGGAGCCCTGCAACACAAAAGACAGCGCTTACATCCAGAAGTCAGGTGGGCTCTGACTGCACGTTTAAATATCGTATATGAAATCTGCGTGGAGGTCATAAAAGAAGTGAAGAAAATTGTCTTTTCAGGTATCGACTACAAGCATCCAGGCCACAAAGAACATGACTTCTCAGAGGCTCCCAAGTTCACACATCCTTTGGTGAACCGCTCAGTCATAGCAGGATACAACGCCACCCTCAGCTGCTCCGTCAGAGGCATACCAAAGGTCACCATTACATGAAAATGTGCATGGAGAGATATTTGTGATTAAAATTCAACAAACAAAAACACACACACACACACACACTGGCCTACCTCTTCATGACATTTGTGTTTTATAGCAACTAATAATCACCCTCAATGAAGTCCTCAGTGAAACGGTATCCACCACATAAATCCAGTGATTATTGCTGTTAGTAATAGAACAGTATTGTTTGTGCAATAGTCACACTGTACTCTACTGATACTGTAATACTTTGTCTTACCTCGTTAGCCCAAAGTCACCTGGTACAAAAACAAGATGGACATCTCAAATGAAGCCAAGTACCGGATGCTCAGTAAGCAAGGTGTTCTGACACTGGAGATCCGTAAACCGTGTCTGTTTGATGGGGGAGTGTATACGTGCAAAGCAGTGAACGCCAGCGGAGAAGACGTAGTGGAGTGTAAACTGGAGGTTCGCCGTAAGTATCCTGCTGGGTGGAAGAGGGACAGAAACGCGTGTGGCCTCTTTTTCATGACCCACTTAGACACTCCATCCTATCCTCCTTTTCCCTACTTTTCATTCACATCAAATGAGTATCAGTCAATGGGTTAAACTGTAGCACCTGAGTTTGTGGTGGATTTTCAAAAACTCTTTATTTCATAGGTTTCCTCATTCCCAAGAAATTTGCTGGAAAGAACTGTGTTTACGATTAAAAATAAAATAGGAACCCCCTTTAAAGAAGTGCAGAATTGACATAAAGTCTAAATTAGTATAGTCAAAAAAGTCTCAACAGAAGATCCAACTTCATTTTGTTCCTGAAGCTTTTACATCATTTCATGGAGTTGCAACTCAGCAGCTCCATCTGTTGAGGAAGGCCACAAGATGTGGTTGAATGAAAGCTTCAGAGACAAAATGTTGTGATCAGAATTTAATGTCGGAAGCTCTCCAAATATGTTGATTTGTATACTTTCCTGTAGAAGTCTTCACGTGTAACTACACCTCCCTGTCTATTTACTGCACTAAATATTCACAGCTGCACCAGCTGCCCACAATTCTTTCAGAGATAGCTTCCTGAAGATTAATGGAAAATGAATTACCTTGAAAATAAAGTGTTGCTGAAAACTGATAGTTAATCTTTCATCGTTTCATTGGATCTTAGGGATGATCCATCCTTTCTAAATGATTGTCTCCCTCCCTCTTTTAATTCTCACCCTTTACTGACAATGCTTTGTCCTGTCATGCTTGAAAACCAACCTGTGATCCTGAGGTAAGACTCAACCCCACCCAACCCCGCCCCACACTGTGATAAATGCTCTAGAAGGATTTGTCAAATCATCGACACTTAAAGACAATTACCTGACATCGATATTAACCACCACTTAACTTCCTTAACTTTCCAGCCAAGATTTTCAAAGGCTTAAATGTACTTTCACTGCTGTAGCATATAATGTTTAAAACGTTGAGCTTTTAAAGATGTAATTAATATTTTTATTTTAACAATGGGTGGCATCTCGTCTCTACAGACTTTATAGATTTGGGGATTATTTCCGGCCTGCAACTTTGCTGTTTTGATTCACTCTCACTATTCTGCTTAGCAACAAATAACAGACGGACAGAGTGAGTGACTAGCCGGTAAACATAATGAAGCTTTTAAAAAATAGGTAGACATTTCCCTCAGGAGGTTGGTGGAGATGACAATATGTCGGTATTGTGTTCCGACCTTGTTTCTGCTGCCCCTAAGTGGACAAAAAATCTGTTATTACAGCTTTAAGTCGCATGAAAACCACAAGTAGTGTTACACTGTTGAACAATATACAGTTTGTTTTGGAAAACTGCGCTACCAGTTTAACTCTTTATCTTGACTTATGTTCCTTGCAGCGCAAATTGTGAAAGAAGAAAAGAAAGACGAAAAGAAGTGAGAGTTTTGAGTTGCTGACTGAAGAGAAGATTGATTCTTGTCTCCTGTGGTTCCTGCATGTTGACTGTTTTGTGTCACGAGAAACTCTTCAGGCTGGCTCACAAACGTGTTTAACGCACATCCGTTCTTGTTTTTGCACCACTGTCTTCTGCAATCATCTTGCATCTGTTACATACTATTACGATTACGGAAGTGACTGGGGCTCATGCTTGAATTTGCTGTTCATTAATAGGGAAGTATTTATGTTTCATTGTTTGATAAGTAACTCATGGTTTTACACTCTATTCTACAGATACTACAGAGTAGAGATAAATGGATAACATTCAAAGAAAGCAGCAATATTTATGAAATTATTTTATTTGTGATTTGTCATCTTGTTTCTCACGTTTCATCTGAAAGAAAGGAATGAATTAGTGTTTTGATTTGTTTGTGTGCATACAAAGGTCAATATAAATACTTCAAAAACATGAGTGAGTGATTTCATTCAGTGATATTATCAAGGGATGCTGTAGTAATAGCAATAGCACACAGGTGGAGATCAATTCCTGAGATTCCCATCATGACAGCTAAAGTAGCCATGGTATTCAGAAAACGTAAAAAAGCATGGCACTGATGCTCAGAGGTCCAGTGAAATGGACTAGAATTGTCAGGGGCTTAGTTTTATTGTAACAAAGCCTCACTAAAGCCAGAAGTGTGAAGCATGTGCCTAATGTGCACGCCACAGTGGGATGTGTGTGTGAAGGGCTGGAATAGCTGAGATGTCCTTTTACTGCTGAGGACAAGCGTTAGTGAAGTGGAACACATGGTGGGGTTTGTCGAGCGGGAGCTGCTGTAACATCACTCCACAGTTATTCCTTTGATGCCTCAAATGTAAATATTTCCTGTGCCCTCTCAGCGTACAGCTGCAAAAGATCCAGAGAGCCTTGTACCTGTCACCGGGCCACTATTAACACACATGACGAATGTCTTACAGCACCTTCGTTTTTTGCCAGGTGTTTTGACATGGGGTTTCACCAAAACCCCCAAATTACAAAGTGAAAAGGCTACATGGTCCAAATCTAAACAGGAAGTATCAAATATCATGTTATATATCAGGTTATTTTTCACTCATTACCAAGTTACAGCTCACTACTCGAGTGATGGGAGCCAGCGGTGGTGGACAACATGACTAGCTGGAGGGGGTGAAAGGAAACTCCACTGAATGGCACAAATGGTCTTATGTTAACAGGCTCGGAAAGGTCTACATTTAGACAAAATGTCCTAAAATGGTGTTTGCATGGGCAACTTACCAGAACCACAGCTCTCAGCAGTGGAGAGAAAGGTTAGATCTAAGTAGCAATAGGACAACATAGAAATACTCTCAAAATGTTACATATATACACGACATTACATATACTCAAGAGCAAAGGCTAAAAGTTCACCATCTTAGATGTTAGCATGATAACATTTGCCAATTAGCACTGAACACAAAGTATGGCTGTGAGATTTTGACCTGATGATGGCGCTATATGAAAAGTTAAGAGATCACCAAAGTTTACAGTTCATCCTGAGGGGGATGTGACTGTGTCTACCAAATTTGATGCCAACCCATCCAATATTTGTTGGGACATTGTGTTATTATATTATTATTAATAAATTCATGGAAGTGCTGGAAAAAAGTCTTGGATTGACAAAGTCATTCAGATACATCCTCTGGGAACTATGAATCTTTGTACCAAATGTTAGGCCAATATATTTCATAAATGTTAAGATATAAATGAAAACATAAAAACACTTCATGGTGGCGCTAAAGCAAAAGTCAGGGGATCAGGATTCATCGTTCATGGAAGTTTCATGGCAATCCATCCAATAGTTATTCAATATATATTCCGTCTGGAAGTAATGGACTAGCTGCCATTGTTTTCGATCAGCATAAAATTGGCTATTTTGGGCACTTTTATGAGCAGAAATAGGACACTTTGTTATCTTTACTGCCAGCTGAGTTTACGTAATTTCTCTGTAGTGGCCAGACTACTTGGTGGTACTCAGTTTGGAGTATAAATCACGTTGGAAAGAAGTCCTCACTGAGTTCAAACAAGGATTGAGCAGCTGGCTGAAGACACTTCCAGCAGTGTGGAAACAATGACAACATAGGGCCTGATTTGTAAGTTAAGCAATAACCTGTTTTCCCATGAGGCCATTATTCAGGGGTAGTTTGCTGGTAAAAAAAAAAATGTAGACAATATTTTAATTTTTAGGGCCTTTCTATGACACACTAAAATCAGATTTTTCTACATTACTATATTATGCTGCAACTTATTAACAAAGCTAAGGTGTAATATGACAAGGTAAAGAGTACAGCATGGACACATGGTCACTGCAATGTTTTTAATTTTAATACAAAAGGTGAATAAAATGCTTGTGTTCTTTCAATTTTATTCATTCACAATTTATAGAATTATTTTTCTACTTGAACAGAATAAAACAACTGGGGAGATCTCACATGAAAAACTACAAACAGGATTTAATTTGAGCTGAAAATTAAGTGAGATTCTGTTTATAATCTATATCATTCTGCATGTGTGTATCTATAAAAGATAAAACAAAAAATGTCATAGTTTATAGTTTGGTTAAAAAAAAAAAAATCACAGTATACAGTACATAGATTCCTCCCACAATTTGCACTTATCTAAAATGATGATGTACAACCACGTGTCAACAGAAGAAGGCAAACAAAGAATGACAAAACAGACTTTTCTTTTACAAAGCACTGCTGGTAGCCACTACAGTCGAGGAGGTAGCTTCCTTAGTTAGCATCCCATTTTTGATTACTTATTTCTTTTCAAATAATTTACATACAAATACAAAATAAACTAATAACCAAACTACTAAAAGAATTTGTACATTTTCACCAGATGGGACATCAGACGAACAATCAACGGACATTTTGGTTGGTGCAAGAAATGACACACCCAGTCGAGACAAAGCCTATCAGAAAAGATTCAAATTAAATGGTGCATTATTAGGACACAAGAATGTCTTGTTGGTGGAATAAAAGGTTTCCCTACATTGCCTAAATTCCTGAGCACTCACATGACGTACACTTGTGGATACATGCTCCGAGGGTGTATCCACCTTAATGTGTATAGTCATGCTCCAGCACACCAAACATCAGTCAATCCCTCGTCACACACACACACACACACAGACACACACAGACAGTCCCTCTCAGGTCAGTTCTCAGGGTGAAAAGAGGTCTATGTTTGTATATTTTACAATATAATAATGCTCTTCTGATGACCTGCATGATAAAACTGGGTTATACAGACTGAAATGAGCACACAGTGAAGTGTTTGAGTCACTCTCTGATGATGTAACTGGGTTGGGAAGACACAGAGATTTAAAGATAATTCCTCTTATTTTCAACACTGGCCTCATTTTCCTACTTCTTCTACCATCATGTCCATTTATTTAAGTCAAAATTTTGGTAATTACTTCACTGTAGAGCTTCGTGTACCTCAACAGGTACGCGTGCATGCAAGCATGCAACAACAACAAACAAAAAAAAATCCTTTTAATGAAAAAAACACACTGCAGAAACTTGTCTTTACATATCTGTGGTTGAATAATAATCGCCCACATTTCAATTATAATGGAGCATTTCATACTTTTTGGCACCGTTTTTACATTTTCTTGTTGACTCAGCTGGCTGCCAGTCTTGTGCAGCGTCCGCATCATGTTGGAAAAAGTGGAAGAGTGGGATTACATTCACGTGTTTGACTTGGATGGTATTCATGTGTTTAACTTGCTGCTCAGAAGCCAAATTATGCTTAATGACACTTTTATAGTCAGCCAGAAACGCACCTCAGATATCAGCTAAACTATTATTTTTTTTTTTTTGCATTTCCCTGTTTGATGTCGGTTAAAAAGTTATTATAGTTACTATGACAACAGTTCACGTCTACAATTTGTGGGGGGAAATAAAACCAAAAAGTTTAGTGTGTTTTTCCTTTGTGAAATATTCTTTCGTGCCCAGAGTCAGATGAGAAAAGTGACCCTACTCTCATATCTATATGCTAATTAGAGCTACACCCACCAGCCAGTTAGCTTAGCTAAAGTCTGGAAACCGCTAGACCTCCTCTGTGTAACATAATCCACCTACCAGCACATCAAAAGCTCACTAATCAACACCTCGTATCTCGTTTGTTTAATCCTTCAGTTTTTGAATAGATTAAACAGGCTAGCTGTTTCCCCTCTGCTTCCAGTCTTTATGCTAATCTAAGATAACCAGCTGCTGGCCGGTGGTTCATATTTAGCATATAGAAATGTGATAAGTGCTATTGATCTTCTCATCTTAGTGTCAGCAAGCCAGCGGATAAGTATGTTTCCCAAAATGTTGAATTTTTTTCATGTTGAGCGAGAAGTTAGAGGATAATGGTTTCATTTTAATTTCAAATCCTGTTTGCTTATTAAAACACACAATTCAACTGAGCAATAAGTCAACAATCCTGTCAGCCAATCAGATAAAAGCAGGTCTCATTTAAGTGTTTCTGTCTGTAGGGTTTGATGTGTCTCTTGGCCCACTAACAAACAGAACATGTACTGTAGCTCTGCAGCTAAGAAATAATAAAAAAAAAAATCATCCAATTCAAACAACATGATGGCAAAAACTCAGAAAATAAGGTCTGGTTTGTAATAAGTGGAACTATCCTTCAGACTAATGAAAATAATAACCTAAACTGGTCTGTGCGTGCTAGTTTTTGTTAGTGTTTTCGGTTGTTTTGGTGAATGCTAGGATTGGATTGTGTCATTCAAAAGGCCACCGTTCACACACCTGAAATCGTCTCCACCCAAACACTCCAGCTGCTCAAGCAATAAATAACAATCACCGCCCCCGAGCAGAGTTGTTGCTAAAACAGTGATATCTGCTACTTTTATCACATTCTTAAGTGTTTATTACAGACTGGCATTTACTTACACCATCCTCACACTGATAAGATTACGATCACAGGCAAGTAGGGCAGAAGTTATTGCTGACGTTACATTTCCCCCCCCCCCTCTGGCGGGTGAAGACCACCTGAAAGTTACATTCACACAGAAAAGTCTAGGATGATTATTACATGTGCTACATTTATGTGGAAAAAAAAAAACACAAACAAGAAAAATCAAAGTAAAAAAAAGTATAACAATTAAAAAGCTTATAAGTACAGGTGAGACAGAAAAATCACAAAATCTTTGACACGTACATTGAGACTCGCAACATCATGACATCCAATCAAAAGCAAGAGGCAGGCACTGGTGGCGAGATTTTCCTTTGCGAGATCCTTTGTTGACTAGTTTGTAACATGATGTGCTCAGTTCACTTGGAAATGGTCTCTCAGTTCAAAAAGCACACCAAGTTCCCTTTAAATGATTGGTTCCATCTCTGTTTACACAGTAATTACAAACATAAGTGCTTACTGAATAGTATTTTAGCAGGGTAGTTGGCACATTTTGTTGTCGGGTATAAAAATGTTTACATATTCTCATAGCATCTGAATTCACATGACAGAGAGATCTGTGCACACAGACGTACTGCCGCTCTAAAGCGTCTTTAGTCCTTGACTCGAGGTATGTTGTATGAGTAGTGTACCAGAGGAAGGCCTCTGCTCTGACAGAAGCAGGCTCTGCCACAGGCCTGGACCTGGTCCGAGCTGTCCGACACAAACGAGTCCCCCTCGTCTGCGTACTCGGACTGAGCGGAGGGCGTGCCGCTGTCTGCCCAAAACCCTTCGGCGCGCTGGCACACTGCAGCTCCCGCCAGGAGGGTGGGACAGCTGTGAGACTTCACCAAGTGTCTACAGACTGTGGAGGACGAGGGAGAAGAGCAGGTCCTGGCATGCAGAGCTGCCTCGCACTGCTCGCATACAACTGTCTCTCCACAAAGCTGCGAGTACACCCCACAGTCAAAGCCAAGGTGGGTGGAGGAGCCGCTGTCCGTGAGTTCCGACCCTCCGCCGCCATCGTCTCCGTGACTTTCGGTGCCGGCCTTCACCTCCCTGCTCAAACCTCCGCGGCCGCGCAGTCTCAGCCAGTCCTCCCTGAACGCTGGGCTGAAGAACACATACAGCACTGGGTTCAGGCACGCAGGCAGCGGGAAGAAAATGAGGGTGACTGACTTGGCAATCTCTGGGCCGCCGGCTGTAGAGCCAGTCAAGAGAGGGGCGAAGGAGAAAGCTGCCACGGGGCAGAAGAAGATGCAGTTAGTGAAGATGAGCCAGGCTACATGACGCAGCGCACCCGTCTGCTCTGGATCTGCCAGCTCCACCCTGCCCAGGTGGCAGTACAGCTGGGTGTACACAGCTGCGGTGAACAGGTAAGCCAGCGCGTTGAGCAGAACCAGAACGACCGTAACGCTCAGAGCTGGACTCTCACCACCGGCGAAGGGCAGGCAGAGAGGAGAGGTGGTCTGGTCGTTGGACGTCAGGAGAGGCAGGCAGGCTCCAGCAGCAGCCAGCAGCCCCAGTAGTCCTGCGGCTAGCCTGAAGCGCCGATCTCCCCTCCAGCACCCTCGATGGCTGCCGCCATTCCTCCTAGGCGACATCATGACCTTCCCAAGAATTGTCCGCACAGCCATGCTGCGCTCCACAGCCGCCAGCGACAGCAAGAAGACGGCCCACTCTGATGAGAAGACAGCCAGAGCTCCTGTGATCTGACAGCCGGGTCCCATCTCCCACCACACACCGAACTCAGCAAAGGAGCCCCAGGTGGCGACATCAAGCACAGTCAGCACTCCTACATACAGGCCTGTAAGAAGGTTGGCAAGGGCCAGCAGTCCCATGAGCAGCCTGGCCGGAGAGAGAGAGAGCGAGGGAGCGAGGGAGTGGGAGTGGCCTGTGGCTCGGTGTGTGGAGGAGAAGGTGGCCACAAGTACCAGGCTGTTAAAGACCAGCGACACCAGGCAAATGAACCAGACAGTCAGACGAATCATCCAGTTACCCAGCAGGTGCTCACAAGGCTTGAAGGCTCCTGAAGACAAAAACAAGGTTAATTTCTTTTTTAGATCCTTTAAAAGCTCTTCAACATTGATTGACGAAAGCAAACACAATATAATGTCCTTACCTGGTGAAGGAGAGCAATGCATAATCATGGAGATTCTTTCTACGTCTTCCCCGCCTAAAATTAAAAAATGAATGTCAGAACAGAAATAGTATCAACACCAGTAGCCAGTGAATCCAGGAGAAAGTTAACAACTTGATTCTGCTATGAAACAACCAAAAATAGTTAATTATTAGAAACTTAAAGGTCCAGTGTGTAAGATTTTGGGGGCTCTATTTACAGAAAATGGCATGGCATGCTAGGAAGGAGAGGGTGAGACGAGAGGGTTGCAATTAGCCAGTTCACCACTAGATGTAACTAAATCCTTTCGACTGGACCTTTAACTGTCCCAGAAAATGAACTGAGTTCTTCTGACCCTAACCCGTACAGTAAAAACACATGTAGCAAAGACCAGTTTAATTTGGACTAATTAAAAGAAGTTTTTTTTTAATACCTACATCTGAAGTCAGTCAGAAAACTGACTGTGCATGTCAGGTATGAGTGTTTTAAATCACAGAAATCAACAAATGTGCAAGGACATGCGCACAAAACACACTTCCTCTCACCTTTACATTTCTCCTGACTAGTAATGTTAGTTATTGAGTTAAAGTGCAATAAAACACACAATGTTTCCTGATGCACACAGAAATACATCTGCACTGCACTGTCCGTACTGCTCGTGTAAATGGAGATACATGTAGAGCAATCTCTGTTGATATATTTTTTGCTGCTTTCGTGTAAATAAAACAAAACAAACACAAAGTTTAGCTAACATGTCAACTGTTATGTGGAAAAAGCTCTGACTGCAGCACTCCCACCTGTAGATTTCTTTACGTCATTTTCCTCAGAAGAACTTGTCACTGAGTCACATCCAACAAACGCACAGCACTGGTAGGCATACGGGACAGAGATGGACCTACAAACAAACAATCATTGAAAAAGGCTGCGAACATCCTGCTGAGGTTCTGTGTTGATAATAATACAGATGGCCCAGAATCTTCATCCCATACTGGGAAAAGTATAAATAATGTGTTTGTCTGCAAATATTTGGCCCTAATATTTGGATGTTTCCATAGTGTGTCTACAATCGTGGAGAAAACAGATTCAGCTGGCTTTCTCATTAAACGCACAAGGAGAGGTGGAGTTTGTTTCTGTTTTTCTGTCAGTCTGTCACACACATGTAATCACGGCAGACGGGGGAGACACACAAGGAGATATATTTTGTGCACGTTTTGTTTTCTGCAGGATTAAAACAAATTATTTTAACCAACTGCTTGGTTTGAGTTTGTGCAGCACAGCTCGTAGGCTCCATTTTCTAAGTTGCCATTTTGGACGACCTGCCCTCTTTGTGTTTTTAGAGGGAGAAGGTTATGATCATAGAAATAATATAGTTATGTGTGTTTATAAGACATTTAAGGTAATTTAAGAGGTGAAATAATAAGACATAATCAAGAAATGTGTTCAGCTATATAAGATAAGATGTTTTCTATCCCTTTACTATCTACTAAAAACAAAAGGTGTGGAATATAAAATACACCAGTACCAGAGAGGACCATCCTTACACAAACCCTTAAAAACCAAATTTGTCTCTGAAACCAATTTATAAAAAGGTTTAGTTCAAAAATAAGTCCTTAAAATTAATTTTTCACCTTTCAAATAATCTCAAAAAGAATGTGCTTTTAATATTTTGTATTTTTCGGGGCATTCCGTGCCTGCATCACAAAGTGACAGTAAAGAGCTGACAGAAAACGAGGAGAGAGCAAGAGATAGGAGATCACATGTAACAAAGTCCCCGTCCGGAACCGAATCTGGGACGTTGCCAGCGCCAGCAGCCGCGAGACCACCCGCTGTTACATTTTTCTACCTCCTCTCCTCAACACTTGAGATAACAGACCTTGACAGCACACCACAGACGTTCTCTCTCACCTGAGTTTGGGCAGGTTTTTTGCAGTCAGCACATTTTTCATCTGCGGGTTCCCTGAGAGTTTCAACTGACTGAGCGCGCTCAATCCGGTTGTTGGAATCACAGTCAGAGAGTTCATGCTCAGATCTCTGCAAACAATCATTACACGCAGACAGTCAAACCAAACGATGACATGCGACCGGAGTTCTGTACTCGCTGTGATAAAAGGTGGTTAAATCAAACACAGGTCGTACTCACAGGTTGGTGAGTGCGTTGAGGGTGAGGAAGGCATCTCTGTGGATAACTCGGATTTCATTTCTACTCAGGTCTCTGTTTGAAATCACAACACAATGAACTCACAATCCAGGAATAAAACTGTTATTTTGACAGTTTGTGTGACAGAGTGGACTTACAGCAAACGGAGAGCAGAGAGCCCCTGGAAAGTGTCCCTGTCGATTTGTTGAATGTGGTTGTGCTGAAAGCTTCTGTAGATTGAAAACAAGAATTTAAGACATTACAAACAAGCAAATGATTACCTTTGTCATTTATTATGTTATTACATTATAACTGTTTAACCCTAACAGAATCTGTCTTTTAAGCTTCACCATCCTTATCTGAAATTCTTAAACTGACTTCTACACTCACATCTCCTGTAGTCTGACGCAGCCCTGAAGGGCTGGCAGTTCCTTGATCTCATTGTAGGACAGGTCTCTAATGGAGGGAAATAAGCAGGAACAATTAGACAACAATTATTAGTTATGTTCAACTCTGTTCATAGGTCAATTATAGCTCACAATTTCCATGTATCTTAGTGTGTACACATTTCTAAAATGGCACACCTTCAGTCTACATGGTTGTTTCATTTCTCTGTAATTTTCTAATGTTCTTAAATCTTCAGCAGGAATTATTGTTGGTAGAAGATGTTAAGTGCTACTGCAGGTGTCTGGAAAGGAAAAGTCTCTCACAGCGTCCGAAGCAACTTGAGATCCTCACAAAGATCAGCGGGGATGGACGATATCTTAGTTCCTGACAGGGTCCTGGAAAAGTTAAATGGAATCAGTCACTTCTGAGACGCACAAAAGCACAAACAGGAACACACGCTGCCTCCAAGTTCACTCACAGACTCTCAAGGTTATTAGTCCACGTGAGGATGGGGAAGTCCTGCATCATGTTGGCCCCTCGCAACATCCTGAAACACACACGGTGACAAATAAGATCACTAACATCAAAGCGTGAGTTGGTATGGATGAAAAACAGACTTTTTTTGTCAGGAGTCGTGCCTGACAGCGGGACTTACAGCGAGTGCAGGTCAGACAGATTCTGGAAAGCCGAAGCGCCCACGAAGGACAGAGGGTTGTCGTAAAGATGTCTGTGAGGGCAGCGAGAGCAGAGAGTTCAAAGCAAATTCATTTACTATGCGAGAATGGCACCATCTTCTGGACATTCATCTACTGAAGCCTCACACGTGTATACCGTATCTGCTAATACTCTATATGTGTGTGTGTGTGTGTGTGTGTGTGTGTGTGTGTGTGTGCTTCTCAGAAAGCATGCTGTATATTATGCATAGTACAAATTTGGGTTATTAGTGTGCTACGTCTGTTTCTCAGTAGTGAAGCAGAGGGGGAGTGTGACCTTACATGGTTCGCAGCAGGGGGTTGTTATGGAAGGCCCCTTCAGGTATGGAAACAATATCGTTGCTATGAAACCCGCTGCAGGAAGAATGTCAAAGAGACAGCGTAAAAACACTTTGCTCAATGTGAAACCCGACATACGACTACGTTAAGGTGACATATGCAAAAAGTAATGACTCAAAAAGGCATAGACAGTTAAAATAATTGAATGTTATTTTAATAATTGTTATAGCACAGGTCCTGATGTATCTGTGCCTTATTTTAACAATTCACTGAGACTCATGTAAAATGAGGGCATGTTACTGTTTTGCTACTTTGTAAATGTGTTCTACTTTTACTTATTTAGTTCACGGCAACTTTTTCAGATATTTGTCAGGTCCTTGACTCAGTACTAAGACAAAATGTTTCCCTCATGGAGGAGAAACGGCACCATGTACTCACAGTTCCTTGAGTTTGGGCAGGGCCTCTATTGCTTTGGGAAAAACCATCAGATTGTTGAAGTTAAGATCTCTGGGAAGAGACAGAGACACCGGAAGTCAGCGCTGTGTTTCTTGCAATTGGGCGTAACAAATCCATCCCTCTAAAGCCCACTAATTAATGAACATTCAGCAAAAACAAAACACGCCTACAAATAAAGTCCAGGAGGCTCTTTTTACAGAATGCAACAGAAATGGAATATAAAATGCATAACTATATGCATATATACCTACAGTATAGTTACCTTCGAATTAGCTTTTCTATTCTACAGATGGTGTGGATTTGTTGATCCATGTTGAGCTGCCAGGTTTGTACACAACAGACAAACTAAACACTCTAGGCTAGGTACGCTTATCTTCCAATTAGATACGTTCATGATGCCTGATGTGCCGATTCCTATATTATTATTATATAGTATTGTGATTGGATTTTACTTCAACTTCTACTACTTACTTACAGACTTTTAATCCACCAGCATTGTTGCTATACTATACATAAATTAAAAACTTTTTGAGAGAAGCAGCGAATTCTCCCGTTTGACAAACTGGAAAAGGCATTTATATAGTAACTATACTGACAGCAAAGGAGGTTGTATTTTTTCGTGGCATCTAGTGGTGATCCTGCAGATTGTAACCAACTGAATACAGCTTGCCTTCCAAGAAAAAACTGCAATGGTTGCAAAACATGCCAACTGCTCTCTCTCTAAAGCTAGTGCTTATTTTGTCTGTTCTGGGCTACCACAGAAACATGGCAGTTTAACATATCAGACAAACCACTCCCTCTGTAGATATAAACGGCTCATTGTGAGGTAACAAAAACACATTCTTATTTTTAGGCGTTTATACACTAAATCTCACACACCGGACCTTTAAATACCACGATCTTAATGATTGTGGACGTCCTTAAATTGTCGGATTGCCCACCCTTAGATTGCATCACTGCTTTTACTAATTTGTGGCTAAGTGTCCACTTTGCTGCGTTATTATGGAGGGAAATGTAAACACCGGATCAGCAGATACTTTACGTTTAGAGCAAAGAAAACAAAAACAAGAACAAGCTTCACGACATCCCTGGTCTATTGCAAACGTGTGCGTGTTGTACAGTAGCTATTTGCCATTAGGTCAGGCTGTCACTAAAACACTTTTCATGGCTGTGTGGCAGGAGGAAGTGAACAGTGGGAGGGCAGATTTGATAAGCATCGTGTACTTTGCTCTATTTATCCTAGAGCAATTAAAGGAGGAAGTGGACACAATGATGTCTGGAGGACTGGAGCAGAGGTGGGTGGGGGAGCTGTTAGCACACAAACACGAGCACAAACACACACACACGTCAACTACTGTATGACTGCACACTCACAGCGTCTCCAGGTTCACGAGTCCAGCAAAACAGATGTCTCCGATCTCCTTTATTCTGTTGTTATGAAGATGCCTGGAAAAAGCAAAAGCAGTTCAACACTCATCTGTGAGATTATCATAAAATAATCTTCCACATTCATCCAGTTGTGTTTTGAAGAGTTCTTCCACAAATACTTTTTGAATGACAAGACTGTGATTTGTAAATCACGTCTGTACTGTATGTGTATATGCAGAAGGCCTTCCTTGCCTAATAGATTCAAGTTCTTTTCTTCCTGTTTATCCTGATGTGTTTATACTACCCTGAAGCAATACCACTCAGTGTGTGTGTGTGTGTGTGTGTGTGTGTGTGTGTTTGTGAGAAGGTTTAACAGCAGCAGTGAAAAAAAATCTATGTTTAGAACAATCCCTCAGATTGGTAATGCACTGCACATTTGTACAAGTTCCTGTCTTGGAAGGTTTAAACATTTCCCACCGTGCACAAAAGACCATGATAATATGATTTATTATAACATTAATTAACCTGTCAACTGTCATTCACATTCAAACCATAATGACATAGAAAACTACTTTTGCTGTTTTCATGCAACACAACAGGCTGGCATGAGGAGCAACCTGTTTTGTGGACCTGTGAATATAAACACATAATAACAGTGTGTCTGTGTTGATTTGCATTCACTTGGAGGGTGAGAGCTCGAGCTGAACATAAGGAGAGGTGCTTTGCATTGATTTGTGGGAACAGAATAACACCACTGATTTATGAACAACTAAATATGAATTAGGAGTTTCTTTAATTCAGAGGGGAGCCGTATGGTCATATTTTACTAGCTGAATTCAAGTAGATAAGAAATGTTCATTAGTTTAGCACCCAAAAAAACCCAAGCATTAACTAAATAAATGTCCATCCAGTCATTACACAGAATGACTCAGAAACAAGCGAGACAATGTCATACTGTATGGTGTATAGTCTCACTGCAGAGAATTTGCATGTTTGCTTTCAACTTGAGAAATATCCTCATCGACTTAACACCCAATGACTTTCATTTCTCCAGCTCCTCCCTCGTGTCATTAAGTAGTAAACACGAGAATGTTCTCAGTCAGAGTGGCTGGTTAATTAAGGCTTTTAAAAAAAGTACACCAGCAGGTTGTTCCTGCTGAGTTATGTAATGTATACGTCTGTGAAGACTGCATGCAGATTTCTCCAGGCTGTTTTGTTCACTGTAAGGACTGTTATTCACATACAGAGCTACCAATGATTGATCAATAAGTTGGCAACTATGTTGTTAATCTATTAATCATTTCTAGTTATTTTTTAAAGAAAGAAACTTTACTCTACTACATTTTCCTGTTTCATCTCCTGTTGTGACTTTGTTCTGGTTTTTATTATTTTCTGGTCCAAACAACTAATTTATGAAGAGAAAATGATCAACAGATTCATTGATAATAACAAATAATAAGTTGTAGACCTTTTAAAAGACATCTAATCAAATGCTATTATTGATGCAAGGCCATGATATGCAAGTAATAATCCAGCGACATCCCTTCACAAATGTGGTACTTCTTCATATTTTTGAAGTGAAATACCATACTTACAGTACAGTGTATATCGAATATCAATATATTATTTGTAGTGCACCTGAAAAGATCAGTGCAGACCGCTGAATACTGTGGAGCTTGGCACCAATGGCCTTTTTATGTGGTAAAGGCCCGACTGGCCAGGAACATTAATGTAACAAATCTAAACATTTGTACTTCAACGCTACAGTGTAGATTTTCATCTGAAAACCACAATTAGAACAGTAGCTTACTATAACTTACAGCACAACTAGACTGGTGAGGTTTGCAAAGGCATTGTCTGGTATGTACGAGATGCGGTTGAGTGCCAGCGTCAGAGCCTGAAGGTTTGCCTGGTGTCTCAGAGAACCGACGGGAACCTCCGTTAGATTGTTATCATCCAGCCAGAGGTGGCGCAGCTGCTGTAGACCTTCAAAACTATCGTCTGGGACTGTGGTGATGTGGTTTGCATCCAGGCGGCTGCAGAACAGAGAAACAGGGAAAGCATGGGTTTGTTAAATCAGTTAGGATTAAAGTTGACTTCATCTCTGTGCTATAAATGCCTTATAATCAGCAAATAATGCAACAAATAAGATAAATGCATAATCTTTTTTATTTTATTTTTTTTTATTAAAAGAACTTTTAAGCTCATTTTACTGTCACTTTTCTAGGTCATGATGAAAAAGTTTCTCTTGCAGCTCCAAATCCATCTGGGAGATGAAGCCTATTTAGCTCATTCTGGGTCTGACTTCTGGTCTCTAACTGCACGTTAAGCTCCAATTATTTTATTTTATCAGCGTTCAGCAAGGCATCGACCACACTTTAAGGTGCTGAAATGTTCTGGGAGTTTGTTAATGCTGTTAGCAGCACCTTGTTTTGACACACATTCACCAGAGGGCTCATACTAACTCCCAATTAGCCACACGACCAAAACAGACTCACGAGTGTTTGAGCCTAAAATTGTTCCTCTCAGTGCAGAAGGGCAGTAGCTCAACTTCAAGATTCGGCTGGACTGCAAACCCTCAAGGACTCATCTGATTCTTTGGTCATTACCAACATCTTGTGACTTCAGGGGAAGGTTTGGCAGAGTTGGTTTGTGAAAAGACTGCTAAAAATTAAAAGGGCTTTGGTCCGTGGCTTTGCTCCCTGTTTGCGAGAATTGTCCAGTACAATGCCTGCATTATTACAACTACTGCGATGATCTAACTCTCTGTCTTCATTTACCCTGACTTCTTAGGGTAAAAAAAAAAACATGACACAAATGTTTATTTGGCTGCCATGGTAAATCTGGTATATGACCATATGACATTTTCTAACCAGTGACTTCACAAAACTTACATAATATAACAGAGCAATGCTTTAATTTCATGCTGTGGATATTCTGCCAGTTGACTTTGGAAATTGATTGAAATTCTGATCAGAAGCCAATAATTTGGTGGTGAAAAGGGGTAATACTCTTTATTTAAACATTATTATGAATGCACAAGTGTTCTTTTCACCATCACCACACTGTTTTCTCCTGCTATCCTCCCCTCACCGAGTGTCTCGCCCTCCCTCAAAATTCCTCAAGTGTCTGGGCTGGAAGAAAAACAGTCTTGATTGACATTTAGCTCTCTAAGGCTTTATACAAACCAAGTCCTGGCTCTGCCAAAGCATATTACTTCAGCTACAGACCTTAAAACCCTCACAGAGAAAAGACATCTGTTAAATAGAAAGAAGAGGCAGAAAAAAAAGAAGAGGGGAAGCAAGGGACAAGGGGAGGGATATAGAGGGGTGATAATAGCTGAAAGCTGGATTTTCAGCACGTTTCTCCAGCTGGATCCATTCCTCCATTAGTCCCTGTCAAACTCAAAGGCACAGTGCTAGAGGGGGGGTGGCACAAATAGAGCCATGTACATATTATGATCTCAATGAAACTGACAGAAAAACAATGCTATGACTGAGGGCGAGTAAAGCAGAAAATTGCAAGACGACTGACAGTTACGAGTAAACACGTGGAGGCACACAAGCTCCTGGAAAACCCACCAATCCGACATAAAAAATAGAAAAGTTAGCTACAGATATGCTGAATAAGACTGACCTACATTTTTGCTGGGCTTAGTGCATAACAAACACTGCAGCAGCAGTAAAGTATGTGATATGAGTGGAACCACCCCTAAATGACTTTAACAAAGTCTCGAGTAAATAATGGAGATTTCAACTGTTATTTTTGACATGAGGAAGAGTAAACTCTTCGCTCTCTGAGAGTAGTGTAACATTTACAGTGCTGTAAGTGATGACTGCACTCACATATTAACAGGAACATTTAAACCTTCCAAGGCCAGTCTGTTTTGTTGAAGCACTTAACCAAGAGGCAACCTCCGTGGCTGTGAAGTGAAGCCTATGTGGAAGTGCCAAAAATGGCCACTTGAGGCTGGCTACAGAACAAATCCCCTATATTAAAATGGCCAACCTCACAGCAGAAATAAACATGTTTATAGCCTGGTACAAAATAACAGTTTTGCTGTCTATAGCCGATTTCCCTGTTTATGACAACTGTACTGAGGGTTTAAATCTATATTTTACACATTTACATTATATTAAGGCTTCGAATTATGCATAATTCAAAGCATGGTCACTTTCACGTGGGTGCCCTTACAATTGGCTTGTTTGAGCACCAGACATCATTCAGCCCGCCTCAGCTCCACGATCCACATCTTTGCCCATTTTTGTTTTAGTGGCAGAGGCAGTACTGCCAAGATAGCAGCGGCCAGAGTCACCAGACTCTGAGCTTCACAAAAGCTCTTCAGAAATCTATGGGTAACATCACAGAGGCTTTTTCCATGTATTATACTGTCTATTATATACTGTCTACTGTCTACTATTATACTATATATGTTTTCAACATGACCAGGACTTCACCAGGAACTCTGGTGGAAGATGGTGAGTCTATATGTATGGATTTTAGTGTTTCTAGCATGAACTTATATTATTTAACTGATAATTTCCTAATGTATTATTAAAAGAAAAACATTTTTAGAAAATGACCATGGGTTTGCAGCCATGCCAGCAGCTCTGTGAGATTGGACAGAGATAAATTCTAGATAAATGCTAAGGCCACCATACTGTACTGTAGTTCAAGAGTGTGATTTACCATGTTGACAACCTTAGTTTAGCATGTCCGCATGCTAATATTTTAATTACCACTGAATTCAAAACACAACTTAATTACTTGACAAATGAAATGGCAATCCAAAAGTTGCTCAGACAGTTTCAATTAAATCCACATGACCTGTATAATTTTATGGAAATCCATCCTGTAGTTATTATTAAGATATTTTTGTCTGGACCAAAATGGTGTATTAATCGACCGACACACAAACCTAAGAACTAGTTCTACTGACACATTTAGTGCAACCTGTCTGTTGTTCACACTGAGAAATCAGTGACTAGTGACCTCGAACTAAACTTCACTGACCCATTTTTGCATACATTTGTTTATCAAATGTTCAGCACCAAACGTTTAGATCTTTACATACATTAGTAGATAAACTGTTCACTGCAGTACTCCTATTGCCGTTGCTTTTGGTATTATCTTTGTGAGTAACTGTTTAGAATGAGGTTGTTAGTTTAGCACAAACGCTATGAATTCCACTTTGGATAGCCGGTTGTGTAAATACACCGCTGTGCTTTCTCTGACAACAGCACTGATGACTGCCTCGTATCTTCTTGTCCAGAATTCAGGAAAAATATAGCCTCCTCGTGAACTCAAATGTCCAAAGAAAACAGTGGCTATTCATTAAACTCTCTAACGGGGAAGCATGACCTGAGACTTTCATAGTGGAGTGATTCTTATATGCAAAGATGAATGATGAATGACTTTTTTCAGCAGCTCCACCACATTTTGAAAATTTACACGTAACGTCAGAAATTCAAAACAGTTTTTAGTCCAAAGCCAATGCTGTAGTTGGCCATTTACAACCAAATGAAACTACATTAATCAAACAAAGTATCTGACCAGTACGATGACATTGACAAATAATCATTGCAATCTCTGCTGCCATAACAAAGAGTGTTTCCCTAATACGGCAGAAGCAGGACGGAAATGTGCACTTGAAATTCAAAAGCTCTTTGAGTAGACAATACCTCACACATGTGCACATGCTTGTGTGTGAGTGTGTGGCAGATGACTTACAGAGACTGGAGAAAATGAAGGTTCTTCAGGGCTGCACTGGGCACAGTCTTCAGCTGGTTGTTCTGGAGCATGCTGTGAAATGACAAAATGATGATTTCAAATCAGCTCACAACACATTATCCTTGCACTCAGTGTAAAATGTTATGTATGTAATGTATTATGTTAGTGAGCTTTCCAAAGGTCTCATCTGTGTTGTTGTTATTGTGGTTGCCTTTGGAACAGACACTGGCTTCGTGGAGTTCTCCTGATCCTTCCTGTCTCAGTGTTTGCAAAAGGAAATAAATATGCCTGGTTCATTAGAGCATGTAAAATTGTGTGTATACTTAGCTACAGTTTGTGAAAACTGGTCAAAATCTGATGTGAATGGGGTTTGTTTGAGTTGCATGTAGTCAAAATACTTCAGTTTGTTTTCACTTGTACCATTACAAGTAACCATGTGAATGAATCACTTGATGTGATAGTCATAGTGTTTGTGTTTTCAGTCCTGTAACCAAGACCTCACCTGTAGATCAACAGGACTTTGAACTTTTGGCCCAGTGCAGATTCAACAGGGCAGTGCTTTGTGTGGTGCGCAACATGTTCGAGTTTGTGCAAGCACACTAGGGTGTGCTGCCCCATGTGAATTACGTACAACTAATTTTTAGAGCGGGTTTGTAAGCAACGCTCTGTTCGGGTTTTTTCACAGCCACAGATACAGCTGGACCATGAGTTAATTTCATCTATTATAAGTAGATGTACATTCAATTTGCATTTATTTACTCTCTCTCTCTCCGAGTGTGTGGAAAATTTCACGCTGTCACAGCTGTGAGTGTGTGTTGACAATGATGGTGGTGGCAGGGAGAGTGTATGCTTACAGGACTTTGAGCTGATGGAGTCCAGACAGGGCTTCAGGGTGGATAAATGACAGGTCATTCCCTGCGAGTCGTCTGTGGTGAAAGAGAAAGAGTCAAACTTATAGTTTGGAAATTCGGAAGAAGGATACATTGTGACATAACCATGGAGTATATTTTTATTTCTGAATAAAGCGCGGTGCACAGTGTTGAGAACGTCTTCACACTCAGCCCCTCAGCAGATTAGGTTCCAGGTCTGATGCTGAACATGGGGCCTGGGGTGTCAAAGACATGAGTCTGTGTGCCATGGCCTGTTGTCACTTTAACTGTCACCCACAAGAGATTAGACCTGTTCCTGGATATCCCCTCTTTAGTTCCCCTTCTGAGCCTCCCAACCATCACTACTCCAGGCTCCCTTTGGAGAGACTGAAAAACTAATTCACCCCTGTGTGTCAGTACTGCCTTGTAACATTTATCACTGGGTAGCTATTTCAGTCCCTGCATGAATTACTTGAGGCTGAGGGGACACCTCCCTTTCCTGTTAGGAACAGGAAGTCTATAGGAAGTATGGGTGTAAATAAGCATGGGACAGGCTGACTGGGACACACAGCCCAAGCATACTATCTGGCCTGAGAGATTAGCAACAGATTTATCACTCTGCAACGTGAGTCAGGCCAGGCTGAATTCCCTGTAACAAGAGGAGCTGGGTGTGAGCCTGAGAATCAAGGCTGACTGTGTTAGAAGACCACTTACCCTTCATGTAGACTCAAAACTGGTATTTTGTTTGTATGCCATAAATTTCAAGGTATTTTAATAGCAAAATTATGAGCTGACAGGCATGAATAGCTGCGAGGTGGTGAGATATGCAGTGAATTGTCTGCTCCGTAGGAATACTGTCTGTCAGTGGCAGGCAAATAGTAGCCGGTGGGCCAAATCTGCCCCTTCAACAAACATTTTTGGCCCCTCAATAATTAATTCTTCTCTAAGATAAAACTGGAAACACAAGGCTTGTGTAAATCCCAATAAACATGACCTTGTTACGACAAGTATAATCAATGCTTTCAATCTCAAAAACTAATGTCAAAAATAATCTAATAGACGCATTGATAAAAAAGTGCAACAACATGTTTTCATTTGTGAATACCTGTCACCTGTTTTCATTAGGTTAGATGAAATTAGATTAAGCCTTTTATATCTGGAAATGAAGAGGGTACTCTACTATAGAGCCTAACAGGTTTCTACAGAAGCACAGAATGGACAAATACTGGCTCTAGACAGGGCTCCTAAATGCTTTGAAGGGGAGGATAAGGCTAGTTCAGTTGGTTATGATCTCGAAGCTCAACGGTAGATGCTACATTTAAAGCTCAAAATGCAACGCATAGATTTGTGTATGTAATTACTTTTTGTTTCACAAGAACATAAGATAAGTTTTATTGTTAAAGAAATCAAATGCTCAAAAATAAAATGCTTGACTGAAAACACTGACTACATATGGGGCTGTATCTCCACCAAGCCTGTCCACAAAGCATCTCTGGACTGCAGATGTTAAGAGTAGCATTCAAGATCAGAAATGAACATGATCAAGGCATATATGATCTTGACTGACCTCCACTCTATTATGCTAAAAGGAAAATGTATGTGCCATAATTGGAAGTTATCCACCATCACTCTAGCAGTGGTGAATTAGAGGCAAGTTATACCATCATGTTTATTTAAACCTGTCACACCATTAACACTGTCTATTGTCCAAGTTTAGTTTTCTTCTTTAAAAAAAACAGTATAGGGATAAAGGTTGCCTGCCCTAAACTGTCAGCTGGTGTACGACCTTTAACGCAGGCTCATCTCAAAGTCTTAGTACCTTTCAGAACTGGCCTTCAATGTCCGCACTCTCAGTTGTGCCTCTGTCTGGTGTGCTGGTTTGCTCATCATTTAGTAAGTCATTTAGGTCATCTGGGAGCTGTGGGGTGTTTTTCTTAGTGACATCTTATCAGCACTAGAGATGTAGCAGATGCCACCTATGTTATATGTGGTTCATCTCTCTGCGTGGTGACCACAGCTGGATGCCAACCTTGTGCTGTCTTCAAATAAACAGTAAAAACCCCTGTGCAATTGTGGGAGCCACTTTGCTCCTCTGTTGTAGTACTGCTGCAGTTTCTCATTCAGTTCCCCTGACTTGCAAATGGAACATGGTCACAAACTTATTCTTTTGGTATTCCTATTGTAGAGAACACCGATTTCACTTTGTTGTTAACGGTGTATGATATTTTATCCTTAAAGTTGAGGACCTCTGGGTATTTTGAGTAAGTAATCTACCATCAGCAGAAAAGACTGAGCTTCCTCTGGTTTCTGGACTGGAGCTGCTGGCATGTTCCTCAAGTCTCCTGCCATTTCTGGCCAATACCAGTTTCCTGGATAGTGCTTTAGTCCACCCCTTAAAGAGCTATATGTACCATTTCTTTTCTCATCTCTTTGTGGACAAGCCAGGATTATCTTATGCGTATATTACTCCCTCTCTCACTGCCAGTGTGTGTGATGGGCCAATATTGTGTCAGTCATGTGTCTACCTGTTTCCTGTGTTGGGGCCAACCATGTCTGTGTGTGTCTTGCAACAGCTGCTGTGTTTCATCTTTATTTGCTTCGCCCCAGAGCTGTTCTAGTGTCTGTACTCAATGCATCTGTTGGCTCTAAAGCAAAGACAACTTTCTGGTCCATGATTCTGGTCCATGATGTACTCTGCTGTTGTGTGTTGTTCTTGTATGACAGCTCATGAGAGTGTGTCCATGGTCAACAAGTATCCAGTGTGTATGTGACATTTAAGTCATGACTCTGTAGCTGAAGTAGCACTCTCTCTCAGTCTTGGAAAGTGCTGTTACCAATGGCTTTCTCAGGTTGTTTGCCAATGCTTTATCTTTACTTTCTTCTCTATTAGTGCATAATTCTTTTGGGTCTCTGTCAGTGCTCTTGATGGATAGGGTATCAGGTGGTCCTCTTGCAAGAAACACTCCTCCAGGCAATCTTTGGACATGTTGGCCTGCATGATGAGTTGTTTCTTTGGGTGGAACCTAAGCATAAGAGCATGAGGTCATCTATCAGTTTTGTGACTGCCTCATCATGTTCATGTTGCCATTGCCACACTCTGTCCCATAGTAGCTACCTCAGTGGTGCAGTTATGGTGGCCTCACCAAGGATGTACTGTGCCAGATACTTTATCATTTCATGTTTGCATTTTTTGCAGGTTTCGCTGCTGTAAGACTACTTGTTGACTTGATTCCAAACAGTGGCCACTTGAACCGATACCTCCCCCATGGTGTCTTTAGTCTGCGTAGTAAATATGACTCCTTGTCTAACCAATAGCTATCTTTTTCATCTAGTACTGTGAATATCTTCTTACAAACAAGTTTGCACAAAATGTCATCTGTTGAAGGAAAGTAATGCTGTTGTTCAAATTACTGCGGTCCATGGAAACCCATCATTTCTTCATCTTTATTTTTTGTGACCATAAGGATATTTTACCAATGGTGTTGGTTCAGTCATCTGAGCAATTAAATCAGCTTGTAACAGGTTGTCAAGAGTTGGTTTAAGTCTGTCCATTACTGTCAGTGGTATTTTTGTGCAGCCATGTATGACTGTAGTAGCCCTAGGGTCTGTAAGGATGTGATATGATCCCAAAACCTCCCCTAAACCTTCAAAGACAGCTAGGTGCTGAGCTATCAACTCCTCTTTTGTTCCAGGATGTTTCACTTTCACTGTGTCAATGTCCACTCTTTTCACTAGGAGCAGGTCTTCACATGCCTGTCTCCTTAGGATAGGTATGGATGAGTGCCTTACATAAAATGGTAGACTTGCCTTGGGTGTGGAGTGCTTAAGGGTGTTCCTCCATATGTCACCAGCACTGTACTTGTGTGCTGTATTTGTAGTTGTGCCCTTCTTTCACACTTGGATTATCTCTTCATGGATTTATACAGCATGAATGACAGGAGATTAGCCTCTGCCCCCGTGTCCAACTTGACAGAAATATAGTCAACATTTGTCCAAGAGGACCAGGACCTATAAGTGCAATTGTCTAGCTGATCTGTTTTAATAAACAGTACATCTATTTCTGAATTTACATCATGCACTATCTTTCCATGCTGCGCTTTGCCTCACATCTTTGCATCATGGTTCTGCTTTCTACACTTGAAGCAAGATACTCCATATTTTAGACATTGCTTTGGCTGATGAGATTTCCCACATGTCTTGCATGTGTTCACTGACACTGTTCTGTGTGTGTGTATGTTGAACTGGCCAGGGAAGGATAAATAGTTTAGGTCTTCCCACATCTGTATTCTGCTTTACAAACGGTAAGAGTTTGCTGCTTTTATCAATTTTTTTTTTCTTAAATTTCAGGTTTTTACACTGCTGGTTAGACAAACGTTAAAATTATTTTTTTTTAAACTGTTTAATATAGCCCAGAAACTGACATAATGTAATAAAAGATGAAGTCGCCAAGTTGGCAACACTGGTCATTCTTGTCAGCGTTCCCCCCCAGCATCACACACTATGTAGCCACAAGGCCATGCCTCCTGTAGTGATTGTCCTCTGCAATCATCTGCTGCAGTTTTTAAACTTGGGAGAGAGGGAGCTAGCAGAATTTGGGGTTGTAGTTACACTTTAAGACAACTGAAAGCTTCAAAGAGCTTGACAGGTGAGCATGTGAGTAAGATTTACTGAACTGATTTCTATTCAGTGAAAAATAATAATAGGTATTAATCAAAGGCTTAATCAAATAATAGACAAACTGCTCTGAGCACATTAGATGAAAGTTTTGCCTAATTATGGGCCCTATTAACTGCTTGATTTATTGTGGTTGACCAAAGCTGTCATATTAAGGTGTGAATACTCACCAGTATTATAAAAGGGCTGTCAATTCAGCTTGACTCGACTTTGAGACAAACCCAATGAACAATTTCCAAAACAGAAATTCAGAATACCACCAAATAAACCAATTAATGTGAACATTTGTGCCTCTACTGAGCCACAATTTGTCAAGTGGACGTCTTTAGACAGCGTTTTGAAATCCGATTTTAATTTCAAGACTTTAATCTACAGTTAAGAGTCATGGCTACAATACACTTTGCCACACATGGACAAATTCAAAATGATACAAATCTTGTCTGTGGCTGATGACTGGTTCTTGTTCATTACCAGCAGAGTGACCAATGTGGCTGTTTCAATATGACTTCAAGGAACAGTGAGATGGATTTAATGGCTTCTTGTAGACTGCAACCCCCTACCCTCAACCTCCTGTTCTATGCGCGGAGGAGAAACTACAGTGGGCGTGAAACACGCTGAAATTCCAAATGGTATATCTAAAGTCAGTGTTTGGTTTATCCATTCAGGGCAACTGTAGCAACATGAAGGTGCAACATGGTGGACTCATCCTGGACCTTTTTCTCCTTTAGAACTTACACTACCCTGAACCACATACAAACATGATTTGACAAATCAGATATCCTTTAGGTTTCACAACACAAAGAGCTTCTCTTCCCCTTGCATCTTTCAGTAAATTCAGTACATGTCCCCCCAGGCTTCAATGAGGACAGAAGAATGTGCTAAATCTCATTGAGGAAAGGCTAAATCCTCTCCTTGTGCAACACCACTCCCACAGGTCTACCTTTGTCAATAGCAAATTCACAAGGAGCTCTGCAGTGAACTCTGACTGCAGTAAAGAACTCCAAACATGATCTGCTAAGTTTACCACTGAAACAATTTTGTTGTAACAATACAGGCAAAACCTAAACAAGCACCCCTCCCCCACAACATGCTCCCACATGTACAATACACACCTTTTTGTACCACTGTTGGTATAGGTAGCTGTGGTTGATATGCTAAGCCTGTGACTTCATTTCCTATGCTCATGCTGGTAATGAACATGTTCACATAACAAATTCCAACAATCATGTAATTATAATAGAGATGTGAAGTGGGAGAAGCTATTTCAGGTGCTTGTCGTTCCAAAAGTAAGTCACATTCAGTGTTGTGTGGGTTACAATTAGAGCTCTTGTAAGGTGGTTTGGATCAGTATGAAACTTACTTATCAGTACAAAAGATTAACAAGTATGTGAGAAATTAAAATATGTAGTTCTTTGATAAACGTGGAGTGATCGTACAAGCATGTAGGAGCGGTTAACTTTGGCTCCCAGTGTGCCAAGTTTGTAGCTTGTAGCACTACAAGCTAAAATTATGCTTTTACAGCCTACATTTTAAATCAAATTCTTTGGATTCGCTGCTCTTTTTGGGTTCATATCAACAGCTATGGCCCTCTTTTCTTACCGTAACAGCAAAGTATTTAAAATTTGCTATAGCTCTGATGCCTATGACTCTTCATGGTAACAGTGACCGAGGTTCTTGGATATTGTAGTATTTGGAGCCATGCACCACACACAACTAAAACATAGCATGACTTCTTAGAAACTAAACTATGTCACGTAACATTGAACATTATAGTTTAAAGAAGATTCTGAAGTGAGAATACAGAAGGGGGGGGGAGAACCCTTGCAGAACCAGCGTCTCCTCCCTCTTCTTAATTCTTAACTATAATAATCATTATTTCTCATTATGTTCATTATACCTTCGAGAATAACTAAAACAAACCAATAAGCCCATAGTCCAGACCATAAGTACAAAATCCTTTAAGAGTTACTACACCCTCAAAACACAACATGGAGGAGTGGGGGTGGGGTTCAGTGGTGTGTGTAATATGTGAAGAATCTGTGATGCAGTGCAATGAAAACAAACAAAAAACACTAGTTTCTCTTCAACTGATCATCATCAGATGTGAGCCAACACTAAAATAGGATGCACTGCTGTACTTGAATATAGTTACTGTTGCATTATTGTTATCGGGGGAAAGGATAAATTACATTGATATGGATTTTATAAAATATCATTCAGTCGGATTGATACACAGTTGAAAATATCGAGGAAAACTTTATTTAAAGCATCTCGTCTCGTCTCATTCAAATAGATGCAATAACGTGAAAAATAGACATGAAAATACAAAACTGACACTAAAATTTTTTGTTTTTAAAAAAGGAAACATATGCACCACTGACCAAGGTATCATTACCATAACAACTGTCAGTACTGCATATAGAGTGCCTATGAATCACAGCTTATTTTCACGAATATAAACAAACTGCAAAGAAGACAGAAAATACCTGTCATCACGTCTGTTGAGCTTTGTGCTGCTTTTGGCAAGAAAGAAAGAGTGCAGGGGAGATTGCGTGACTACGAAGGAGGGAATATTGCTCCCTCGTCTCCGCTCCTGTCCTGTACGAGGATGGCCCGCTTTTCTCTCCCCTGTTCTGTTTCTCTGTCAACTCTTTCCCTCCCTGTCTCTGCCCTCAGGGCCCATGCTCTGGTTCACTGACATTGCCACAGCCCTACAGCAAAAAAGTCATCCACCAAAGTTCCCTGAGACAAGCCTGCAGATTTGTTTCCCTGACAGAAAGGTTAAACAAACACACATATGAACTACAGGCACATGTCAATCAAAATACCCTTCTTCAAACCCCCGGCGAGAGTCCATCCATTATGACGATCTAAGACAAGAAGTAGCAGCAAGACTGTTTTTTTTTTTGTGGGGGGGGGGGTTACCCTTGTTGCCATGGAAACTATTGTTTTGCCCTCTTCCTTCCTGCCTTGCATTCCTCCACACAATGCGATGAAAAGTAAATTGCCTTTTGACAAAGCGGATTGGAGTGGTGCATGGAAAAGAAGCGGGTGAAGACTCGGCCGGTTGAAAGATGCACGAGAGCTGAAAAAACATGCCCACCAAAGGCCAAGTGGAGCTGGAACTGCTGGAGTATGTTCACTCACTGGGCTGCATGTTACCTGATATCAGGTAGACAGATTTTATCTCTGACTCCCAGCAGCGCCGAGCCAGACAGCGGACTATTTAAAGAGTGAAGAAATAACAAACACCCACTGAGATTAGATGTACGCCACTCAACAAAGCCCCAGAGCATAGATGTGCTGTTGCCACCCTGATAATCCCTTAAAAGCAAAAAAAAAAAATCCACACAGGATGTCACATGACTGGAGCTTCAATACATGTTGTCTAACCTCACCTTTTTTAATTGAGCTTTGCTGCACCTTTTAGAACTGCCCTTGTTCAACTCATGAACGCTGAGTGATTCGTAGCCTCACGTAATGCTGCGCTTATCTTCTTCAGCTGGGAAGAAGGGCATGCTGTGCACCCATACTGTGTGCTTTGCAGTACAAACTCAAATATCCAGGTGCATATCATAAAGCCTGGCCCTGGAGTCATTGTGCAGAGTAAATGCATCATTAACGCAGGAAAAAAAGGGAATATGTACTCACAGTTCTTCCAGGTAGGGGAAGTTCTTGAACACGTATGCTGGAAGCTCAGTGATGTTGTTCATGCTCAGGTCACTGTGGAAAACCAAAAATCAGTTAGAATTCAAAATCAAATTTGCTTTGTCTTTATGCTCTTTATAGGAAGACTAGATCACAGGAGACAGATTTAAGTTATGATGCCATCTGTTTTATATATTTTCATAAAAAAAAAAACGTTTTGTTGTTTCAAGCTGTTTCCAACAACAGATAACTTTTGTTCATGTTCAAGGCCTTATTATTCTCAAAGGCATTTCATCAACGCTTACTTGCTCCGATTTTGTTCTTATTCTTTGCCTGTTTTGTTTGCCTGTGGTTTAAATATTTAGTTAAATGCTTTTCACTGCCGTGTCCTTTGTTTCTTTGAAGCCCTTTGTACCCATTACTTGGAAAAAAATGTAGATTTTTTTTCTCATATTAAAAGAGACTCAATCCCCAAATGTCTCAAAATGAAATCATCTGTATAAGAATGCCTCATTTTATCAACTGTTTCAACATGTTGTTAAGATTCTGACATGATGAGGTTATTGACTGTAACCGTAAACTAGCGATACAAACCACCGGGAAGTTGTGTCACCTATCTTTTATGACAGTTTTATGTCTTCTGACTGTGCCTGCACGAGTATAACCTCAAAAAAAGGAAAGGAAAACCTTGAAAAAGCCCTTGTCTTTAGCCCCAGGGATCTTCATTTTTCAAACCAACTTCAAGTAAAGATAGGCATGTAGCAGCATGAAAAATATGCACACAGGACTTGATTTGCTTCCCCACCAGAGCTAATATGAGTATATGTGTTTACATATTCATAATGGTAATTTAAAAAACCCACACTGATTCATGCCTGCTACTGAAAATGTGTTATTTTAGGAAAGCAGTGTGGTGTCTTCAACTGCATGTGAAAAGTACGGATAAGTAAGGATTGTCACAATAAAAAAGGGAGACAAAAGACTATAGAGGAGACATATACAATGAGAGCAAACTCAGCTCTGGATCCTTAATCAAGATTAGAAATCCACCAACCTGCTTCAAAGAAACACCACCAGATGTAAAGAGACAGCACATATCACAACTGAAAAAACATCCGGGATTCACAAATGAAGCAGCCCCCCCCCCCCGGTCCCCTCCTCTTTTACTCTCCAACTGGCCATCTTGAATTTCACTGCCAGATCTCTCTAGGACCTTGTGTGTGGGCCCCTGAATCCTACAAGGATCATATTGCCCTTCCTCTGCAGTCCCAACTACACACACATACACAGACACGCATGCACACACACAGGCGCACAGAAGCCTTAAAAGGCGGGCCCTGACAGAACCCTCATCATCCCTGCGACCTATGTCCCATCTCCACTTACCTGGTTATCCAATTACCGTATAGACAGTGCAGATACAACAACACTTCCATCAACATTCACCCACTCCTTATCTTTTTTTTTCTTCTCCAACCCTTACAACATCTCTTGGTGGTGTTCTGCAACCACTGCTGCAAGTCTGCCACCACTGGTGGTCAGATGGATACATCCCTAACCACATTTTAAACCATTTGACTAAATCTTCCACGGACTGTTGACTGGTTTCGAACCACATGCAGGGCTGGGGAGTATGGGAGGCCTGCATGACTCTATCACACTTCCTCCCACCCTCTGTGTCTGGCTGCTTTACTCATCAAGGCCCTGGCCCATCCCTGCTAAAGACAGATCGAAGGGGACACTAAAAATGCAGCTGTGATAAATGGTGACAAGCCTAAACGCTTCTACAAACAGGTATCAGTAAATTTCTATCCCATGTGCCTTTTGGCTTCATCTTAGCAGAAAGGAAGCAGAGAAGCTGAGAAACATAGCAGATACGCTCTGAGAGAAGGAAAATGTGGCTGCTAAGCTTAAACTCCTTTAAAAATATCATTTAAATGTTTCATCTTACATAGAAATACTATGTATCAAATGTTTTTTAAGCACTAGCACACTGTGTACAATGTGATGAATTGAAATGTTGCTTCTAAATAGTCTTATCGTATCTACATAGTTCCTCTATTCTCCTCTTTGAAGTAAATGTGTTGGTTCAAGCGTAGTAGCTAAATAATCTTCATTCCTAAATAATTTGTTATTTGTAATTATTTTAGTATTTTATATTCATTAGGGGTTTTTTGTTTGGTCTATAAAAAATTAAAAAAATCACAATTTTCACCATCAAAAGTTTCTTAAGCCCAACAACACATCTTTAAAATCACCAAAGATAATTAGATTACTATCCCATTCGATAAAGAAATGCACCACATCCTCAGAACTGAGAGGCTGGAAACAGACATGACAGTTTGAAAAGTTACTTTAAAAATAATCTGTTGATCAAAAAAAAAAAAAAAAAAATCATTATGGCTTGAAATTATATATTTGATTAAATTAGGTGTATAACTCTAAGTACAGAGTAAAGTCATAGTTTGCAATAGCCTAAGAGACATCACTTTACTAGTTTACTAATGGGGTTAGTAACCTAATGTTAGGGAACAATAAATAAATCGCGTTTCCTGGGGCTAATGCCACTCGATGATTATTATTATTATTTCTATTATCATTATTATTATAGTTAATGTGCTCAGAATGAATGCAATGAATAGTGCACACACTGGGCCATATAAATCTGTTGTTAAGTCTTTTCTGAACTGTTGTGTTTCTGCCCTGCTGGAATGCATGTCTACATCTGCTGCATCTCTGAACAATATGCCATAAAAATTTACAAAATAATGTTTTGTTTTTATTTTTTTTTTAACTGATCTGCAAACAAGAAACTACACATTTTCTCTCAAGATGCATACACTACTTGGCAATCCTGATCTGTGGCCCATTCAGGTTATTTAACTATAAAACGTGACCATATTACCCTGCACAAAAGACAACACACAGAGAAATGAAGCACAGATCTGCAGCCAGCTGCACTTGCTGTTTGTAAGTTAGTATTTGCCCCAGTTATATTATGTTTACCAAGAGGGCTACAGATTTGTGAGTCACTAAATAACCACACAAACTAGGTTGTGCAGCGAGTGTAGTTATTATTAAATATTTACACTTAATAACTACTGTTGCACTGGCGCTGACAAAAAGAGTTTGTTGGGGAACTGTAACAACGGTCTCTAAGAGTGCAATAGCCTTCATAATTCAAAGGAAAAGACTGGCCTGACCAAATTAAGCAAGAAAGAAGACACTTAATTGAGTTTGGAGCCAAGATGTCAGAAACTGCAGTGACATGACTACAGAGAGGTCACTGGCTCCTATGGGAGGTTTTCACTGGAGGGACAAAATCACTTCACAAATCAAGCCTGTGTGGCAGAGTGGACAAAACAAGCGCACTCCTGGAAAAAAGGCACATGCTTTGAACAAAGATACCGTGGTCTGATAAAACTAAAAATCCAACGTTTCAGCCATAATATAGTACAACACCTTGTGGAAACGGGACACTGCATTCACCCATCTAACACCATCCCACACTGGATAGTAAAAACCTCCTGTAATGAAAGGAAAACATGCAGCACATGTATTAGAGACGTAATATAAGGGCGACATACTGTAATGCCAGGTAATTCACATGCAACACTGTCGATAACCACATGTAGACTATCGTTATTAGACCTATTAGAGTGTGCATAACAATTAGCTATTGTCTAATAGTCTTGTCCTTAAGCTCACATGCATGACCTTATTGTCTAGCTGGATTTAGGAGGAGCAGCAGCTAATGATATGGGGGAAGTGGAAGTGTCAACAAGGAGGTAAAAATAATTCATCTGCTTCGTGTGGACATGAAAAGTGAAAAGTTTGGAGATTAAATGCTATTAAATATGTTTCTATTGACAGGTAATAATTAATTATGATGGAATTTTCACTCTCAAATCTCTGTCTCTCTGTCAAATTGTCAACTGCTTGAATGCACCATTTTTGGCTGTGGTGTGGTCGCAGGAATTGATCGCAGTTGCTCTAGACAATGAAAGCGAAGCATCCCAGAAGTGGATCTCCACTCTGATCCGCAGAGAGTACATGTACTATTTTTGATGTAGACCGCAGGTGCAGCTGCAGGACGGACCAAAACAGCATCGCGGACACCACATCGTAGAGCTGTGCCTGGCAGAATCAAGGCGTAATGTAACTCTGTTGGTACCGGACAGTGAGGCCACTCAGGTTGATCACACGGTCAGTAAGAAGGTTCAGGTTTTTTTATGTGGTCAGATGTGAGGCACACTAATATTTTTTTATTTTTCATAATGTTGCTACCATGTTTAAAAAAGGGAATCTGCAAGTTTTAGTACAAATCAAAGTAGCAGAAAATTATTTGATAATCCATCAATCATTTGAGTGATTTTTTAAAAGATATATTTAATATATCTAATATTTAATATAAAATCTTAAAATTATTGGAAACTGTGATGGACATTTTCCACTACATTCATTTAATTAACAATTAACCTGGAAACGTGTAAGGATTAATCGATAATGCAAAAATGATTTGCTGCCCTAGATTTTTCATCTGTGTTCTTACAGTGGGAAATGAAGACTCAGAGATGTGCAAACAAACATGAAAATGGGTCTGTGTCACACTGTAGGTAAGTGTGTGGTGGAACAGGCGCATTCATTTTAACCGATACAGCTGCCTACACTGTGTAACGCCTTTCATTTCACATGTGTCTGCAACCGGTAATGTCTTTTTACCTTGATTTTTTTTTACTGAGGAATATAAGTACAAGCCTGTACGCTGGGCTGTGAGCTCTGTCAGATACCTCAGACTGCACGGCAGTACTACAGGTGAATGAATTCAGTGTACACTGACAGCTGCTGCATTCACTGCACAGCCAATGGTGTTAAAGGACAGCTGAGAGTGCTCAAATATTTTAATATTGAATCTGTACTAATAAGGAAACAGCGCTTCAGATAACAATAAAATACTTATTATCTTTGATCAGGACTGAAATTTGACCCCTAATTATTTCCCTGTTTTATGAAATGTGTCCCAAAAAAGGTTTCATCATCACTGAGTGCTAAAAGTTACATTACACTAATGCTGCAGCACACTCTGTGCAGTCAGTGTTTAAAAGCTAATGCCATGCACATTAAATAGGTACACTATTTGCTACAGAGGACATTTAAAAGCTGCCTTATCTTCACACACCTCATTAATAACAGAAACAAATGGGAGGATCAGCTCAGTTATTTCATGGACGAATGGTGGGATGCAAAAATTAACACCCCTTCCTTCTTCTCCAGTCTAGGCCTATTACACTTTGAGCTCTTCATAGTCCACCTGAATGCACGCCAACTAGGATTACCCACAGATATGTGGTCCTAGATGTGACAAACATTGCACATAAATCATATTTGCCATGATTTAACATCAACATCCAAAGATCTGGCCATCATTTTGAAAACTCTTTACATCTTTTGAAGCTACCTTGAACCATCTCCAACTTGTCTGTCTTTGAAAGAGACAGACAAGATCACAGTCTATCCTCTGAGCAATCAGACAGGGTTAAAAGTACACTTAGATTTAACACTATTAAACATTACAAAGACTTAACAAACAAACCATTTAAGTCACACGCCTAAAAGTTTAAATTCCTACCAAACTCAGCTTGGGGGTAATGTGAACACTGGGCACAAGATTCAGAAAACCTGCAATCATTAGTAGTTAGACGCTGTGTGAAGGAGGAGGGGGACCTGTATATAAGTGGAGGACAGGGTTGGGGGCTCTGAGAGGGGGAGAGAACGTTAATATTCTCCCATCCACAAGTCATCCTGTTTGGGATTGGGAACCACTGACTGGCTCCTTTCACCTCTGCTGACCAAGAACAAAAGTATCATTCAGTTAAAAATGGATTGAGGGCACCAATGGTGAGGCCGGCAAGCTCCACCAGCAGAGTGCAAGACCCCTGACGCCACCCCTCCTTTTCCCCACTAAGTCTCAACCTTGTTCATGCTATGAAAGGACCTAACACAACTGAGATGTAAGCTGCAATACCACCCCCCCCCCCCCCCCATGCTCCCACAAAAAAAAGCAGACAGCATAGCAAAAACGAAACCTGTGCGGAGACTGAGTGGCAGGTAAACTACATACCTTCATAAGGAGTGTTTGCTTTGTTACTGGCTGAGGGGCCTCGTCTTTTCTCTCATCTGCTTTTCTCCGAGTGGGCTGTTTCCATTGCAGGTGCCAAAACACAAGCCCCTGTGAGCTATAGGTACAAGTCCACTGCAATGTTTTCATATGATTTGTTTGGTAAAACATGTGCTATTTTCTGAAGCAAAAAGGTACAGATCAACAGTAGATAGAGAACAAAAGAGTGAATATCCCAAAACAGATCCTTGTATGAGGAATTTTCCTGACCTTTGGGCACTGTTACACTTACAAAACACTCCCTTGAATCTGCCTGCTTCTCCTATTATGAGTATCTTTCAATTTACATTCACAAACCCTCCTTCCTGATGTTGGCACTGACTGCCTCTATTCAATCATACTGATTGTGAAGACATGACAACTGCAAACAAATTTGCACAAGTTCAGTTCAAATATTTTAATGACTAAACGCTTGCACATGAGATTTTTCCTTTACACATCGGCAGACCATTGTGGGTGCATTAGCCCTGAGAGAAGGAGCCCTTGCAGCTGCAATACGTCTCACTAATCCATCATGATCCCTAACCCCAGCGCTCCACATACAAAAGACTGAGGGAGTGGGAGAGGACAACTTAAGTTCAAGAGACCCGGAGAACAAATGAGAGTAGGACAGAGAGAGGGACAAACAACCTTTCACATACTTTTAAGAGTTTGAAGAGAATATATTAGGCACTTCAGTGTTCAAATCAAGTCACTGAACATTTAGATAACCGCCCGCAAGACGAGAAGATAGCACAATCTCAAAAACAACATATTGTTTTCCATTTTGGCAGAAAATAGGCTGGCAGAGAGGCTGTATGGCTATGATATCATTTTGTGAAAACACTCTTTCATGTTATGATTGAGATGCCAGACTGCCCATAATGAATTGGGAATATTTTTTCCCCCGGAGTGGTAGGCTGAGAGCTTCAGCTGTAAGCAGTAGGCCTAGTGTGACATGTCTTGACAGCTTGGCATATGAATCCACTTCCTCCGTTTACCTTAACACTTTCTTAATAATTGTGATTTTCAAGAGGCACAGTATTGGTTCTGGTGTAGCGGGGCTTGGGCCACCATATTTTCAAAAAAGTAGCAACAACAGCACAGAGGTTTCAACACTCTTTACACTTTAAGGCAACGTGACAGTGAAATTCAGGCTATATTCTTAAACAAACAACACAATTTAAACAGAAGAGTGTCCCTGTGTAAACTTAGTCATACTGTCTTCTGTTGCGTTTTAGAGGGAGCGAGATAATTACAAAAAGCCGTTTCCAATGCTGTTGGTGGTTACTTTAGTTTATGATTAACTCAAAGGTTGTGAAACAAACTGTGTTGTTTCTTCATGGGGCAATCATCAACTGTACCTGCACCACTCCATAAAGATCTAACCTACCATTTGCTCCACTCTTATATAAAAATGAGTGCCCTTGCTTGAAGCAGTAGTTAAGTCAGACTTGTATTGTGTATTAATGGCACAAACTTGCCTCCTAATTATTTTGTACTGCACATACAGTACTAACAACTAGGCGCTGTTGGCTACAATCCACGCAGTATTACTCAACACAAATCTGGCGCTATTTGTGACCTCAGCACTCCTTACATTACTTTGAGACTCAGTCACACGGCATCTTCAACCCAGACCTGAGGGAGGAGAATCTAAACTTTATGTTTTAACGTGTTATCTGGGAGCAGCTTGCGTCTTCGGAAGGTATTTTTATGATCGCAGAAGCCTGTTCTGTTTGCACGTAAGAAATAAAAGCATTAAACCAATATTAAGTACTAGATTTAGACGTCTGTTTGTCCCCAGACAAATATTTTATCACAAAAATAAGTATGCAGATGCAACCTGCTGCTAGATAACAACGCTATAAAAGAACGTATGGAGCACTGAGGTCACAAAAACTAGGACTAAAACATTATAAAGTGGGAAAAACCCCTAATCAATAAACAATTTGTCAATTTACATAAAATCCTTTAATCAAGCTAGAAAGCTCAACATTAACAAATCCAGAGTCTCACATGTGAGGTTGTGCTTCTTTCTGTAGGTTAAATAAAACAAGCAATTTGTAATCAACTGGTGACAGACAATGTTCACATTTTAACATCTTTAACTTCAACATCAGACAATTATTGTCACTATCCATCTATCTTATCCTTCAGTTAGTTAGTCAATTTACAGCTCAGTCTAAAAACCATCAAAAAGTGGTAAAATATGTTTATTATAGAGTCCAAGACATATTCAACTTGCCTATTTATCCAAGGAATAAAACCAAACCTCATCATACAGTATATGGCAAAGAAAGAGATCAAATCTGGAGCTGGATCTGACACGCTGGACCAGAAAATGTGAAGCAATCGATTATCTAAATAGTTTTTTTTGTAGATTAAATACTGACTACTGATTTGTTTCAACTGCAGAAAAATGACCGAAAACGTATAGAAGCATCAGCTGCAGCCATATATCACAACAGAGCCGATTGTATATTGTTTCAGAAACTTTGTGCCTGCAGTAGAAAGCTGGTGAGAACTTGTCAAGCTTGGACTGTGTGTAGCTTGACTCCGTTGAGACTTTAAGAGTCATGACACATTAAATAACGAGCAGTAAGCCTCACTGAACGGGACACTCTTTCCTGACATCTTCATTAGGACCATGTGTGGAAAGTTCACCCCGTGATGATCAATGTCCATGATGTAAACACAACAAACAGCCCATACTCAGGCCTCTACAGTGAGGCTTTTTTTGAGCTTGTGAATGTTAGGTTAGTACTTACAGGTAGTAGGTGAAAGCACTGAGCCCAGTTGGGACGGTGGTCAGCCCTCTCCCGGAGCAGTCTGCACCCCCATCTTCATCGCAGCTGCATGAGGGCGAACAAACGGCCGTCGACTGCCCTTGACCGGTGGCACCGGGACGAAGGAAACACCACAAACATATCCAAAACAAATCCACACGCATTTTTCTCCTCGTCGGTTCAGGTGAAAGCGACTTAAAAAAAAAAAAAATTTAAAAAGCGGCGTGTGTGGGGGGGGAAGGGGGCTTTTTGTTTTGTGGTTAAACGTGTCCCGGACGTCGACTTCTCATGTGGTTGGTCGGTTGAGGCATGAAGAGGATGAAGCCTAACCGACGCTTTTTAAAAAACAAAACAGAACGCTCGAGCACTTCATACATTCACGAGCCCGAGCGAAGAGAACGCAACCGTTAGCGGTTAGCTAATGTTAGAGAGCCAACGTCGTCTTCGAAGACGAGCGCTTTACCTTGCTACGAAACATTTTTCAGCCCCCCTTGTGTGTCGTATTAGTCCATGGAAATAAAGTAGCAGGGGCTTGCGACAGGAGCGGTAGCCTACCTTGCGTTTTTTTGCGTTTTCGTTGTCCCATTAAATAACCACACACACAAAAAAAACGGTGCCTGTTAATGCGTCGCTAAGTGGCTGGTAATCTTCAGTTTAAACACACAGGACAATCATTTGCCGTGCTGGTTTGTTTCCACCGTCAGTTTTTCAGCCATTCCTCACGTTCCCCTCCTCTCCTGCTCCTGACATCAACAGCATGCTTGTAAGCTCGGGCAGGGCACCCTACCGGACAACCTGCAGCACTGGGCCCGGCCTGTGCAACACTGAAACCTGCACCACAACGTCAGAGTGTGCCAAAGCACTGCACACACTCACTAGATACGACTTACATGCAAAAGTTCACGTGTGTATGCACGTCCAGTATGAGTAATGAGCAGCTCAGTCCCTTATAAAAACAACTGTTCACCACGACTCAAAAGTCATATTTGCACCGGCTGTTGCATGCATTAGCAAAAGTGGAAGAAGTACTCAGATGTTTAATGAAGTAAACGTAGCAAGACTACAGTGTAGAAATGTTGGCATGTAAGTAAGTTCATTTACTCAACTACACTTGTACTTTATTCGAGTAATTGTATGCTACTGTGTACTTTTATGCAACCAGACTTGGAGAAAAATATAGTATTTTTTAATTAGTTACTTTACAGTTTCAGAATATTAATACAACATAAAACAACATGACCATGTATTGTTAAGTAGCTACAGCGCAGTAGTTCACCAGCTCCAACATTGGTGATGCTTATACATTAATTATAATGCATTCATATACAATATATCTGATTCAGAAATGGGTCATTCTGCATCATGAGTACTTTTGGTACTTTAGGTATATTCTGATGCTAATACTTACTGTACTGTACTTTTACTTAAGTAAGATTTTCAATTCAGGGCTTTTACTTGTATCCAATTATTTTTACACTGTGGTATTGTTATTTTTACCCACTGAGAGATATTCTTTTATAAGTAAAAGTCATGCAATCCAATAAACAAAGTACCAAAAGTAAAACTACTCATCATGCAGAGTTGCCTATTCAGAATAATGTATGTTATTGGACTAAAACTGTTCATTGACATGACCTCCAATAAAATGTCATCATTCATTTGTTTTTCAAATTTATGAATGTAGTCGAGTAAAAATGTACAGTAATGTGCGTCTGAAATTTAGTGGAATTGAAGTGTAAAGTAGCAGAAAATGAAAAACCTTCAAATTGTACTTAAATAGAGTACTTTAGTAAATGTATTTAGTTACTTTCTAACACATTACCTGCTGTGTATTTCAGGGGCCAGATTAGTTGGGGGTTTGAATTGTAAATGTCACCCCTCATACACATGACTGAGTAAACTGTTGGAGGTTAATGGGTCACATATTTGTTGTTGGGCTCCTTTTTACCCCTTTCCCCTCCTTTGTCTACTACTGTGCTTTAAGAACAGTGACGTAGCCCAGTGTAGGTTCTTTCAGTGTGTCAGTTAGTTTGAGGTAATTACCAGTAAATTAGATCTTGACACAGAGCCCCACCACAACTATGTATCCTGGGGCCTTCGGGCATTTGTCCACTCTGCCAAGTTCTGTAATCCAGCTTTGCTCATACATATTTCCATACTATTTAAGCAGCTTTCAATAATATTCATCACTGCAAGACATTCTATCACTATGTAAAAAGTAATCAGTGACAAATTAATATTGTGCATTTAATATTAGTGACATAGACATCTTTTGTCTGTTTGGTCAGTGAATGAGTTTGAGTATTAAACCTGGTTTAACACAGTATGTTTCATTTATTCATTAATTTATCCTGGTCATTTAAAACACAGAAATGTATTAAATTCAATTATGTTATCAAATATTTATTATATAAAAGCTTTGTTTAGAGTAACAGGTAATATAATAGAATCAATGCAGTAGAATAAAAACACTGTTTCCCAGTCCTGTATTTGTTCCCTATAATCCATTATACAAAGAGGTACAAAGTTTCACAAAATTATAAAGAACGAGTGTTTTCACTTACAGCACTTTACACCTCTAATACTACGGTTGAATACGTGCAGCTTTTCTCACTAATCTGACGTGGTGGATAATTGACTGGGTGGATACTTCACAAAGGAGAGTCACAATGTACAGAGTTCAGTGGAGATCACATTAAGTATGCACGGATAATCCAGGTATCCGTACATGCTGTGTCAGCGCGAATGTCAAGATATAACAAAATACTGCAAAATAAAAAGTCATAACACATTTTAGAGTAACAATCACCAGCAATTACAAGTAACTAATATACACGCTTGGAAAGGTGTTTTTAAGGTGCACCTGCTTTTTTTTCAAACCTCAGATAGGTGATGAAGGGTCAGTTAGTTGATGAATGCAGAGACTAAGTGCACTTCCTGCTTTGAGGGGATTGCATGTTGTTGTTTTTAGAGTTATCTATTACCTCTTTGTCTGTTTAACCCACAATACACAGGAAAGCATAATCACGGAGAGCTGAATGAATCAACAGTTACCATCAAAGACCTTTGAGCAAGAAGACACTATCAACAGCTTATTCTGAGCTGTTCAGCTGACTGTGGCAGGTCTAAGATGTTACCACATGTGTTTGTTTTGTGTGTTTTAATCAGATCAGGTTATCTACAGAATCTCTCACTCTATTTCTACTACATATTAATCCAGGTACACAGATTTTTGGGTCTTTTACATCCACAATGTTTCTTGCAAATGATTTATAGATCCCGAAAGCTGGAAACAACTTGATGTCTTGGTGTTTCTATGAAAGCGACTGTATGAATTATCACTAAAATGACAAGAATAGAATAGATCTGTTGAATCTTGTAAGATTTACATTCATATTTGAGTATTTTGCATTGGCAGCTACATGTTGGAGGATAAAATTCAGCCATTTGTCTTTTACATATTTTCATCTTGATATTTTAGTATGGCTAAGGCATGTTTTTAGTTATACAGATGTTGTTTGTGTACTGCCAGCTCTCCATTGCTTCCCCACTGTTCCTAAATCATTTCTTGTTTTTGTGTCAGACTAAACAATAGAAGTTCTTAACCTTCCCCTAACCCTTATTCTGCACATTCCCACCATGATTAAACTGTTCTTCTTAACACGCCACTTGCAAATTAACTTTTACAGCACCTGACACTCAGTGCATCCCCACCCATCACATTATGGGATAATCAATGGTGCATGCAGGAAAGGGCAGTGAACCAGATAAGGCACAAGGTGCACAGGGTGTGGTGACTATGTTTGGTATTCCTGTAGCCAGAGGCATATGACACACCTGCAGCACATATAGGCTGGGATTGGATTACCAGCAATACATTATCAGTTGGGTAGTTTACAGCATAGCATCAATCACGGCCAGTCAAATCAACCCCATTCATTCATTACATCACAGACACCTGTCTAATGTGGAAGGAGCTTGCTGTAAGTGGCTTCTCCCCAAAATTTGTATTTTTGTAGCGTTAGATTCAGATTTCCTGAAATATTCCAAGATATTTCAATGAAATCACCAAATACTGACATTTAAATAATAATAAAATAATGCTGTTACACACAAAATAACATAGCTTGCAGTAAAATGCACCCTGATGTCATTGTAACTGCACACATCACATCAGTTTCTGGTGCCTCTGTGGACAGAAGTGGTAGTGTTTCCACCACCTCATTTCGTCTGTTTCAAGAGGCACCTGACTGCATCCGACCCAGTGGCAGGGATTAAGAATAATTCTAGAGAAATAGACAGTCCTCTTCTGCTGATAGCCTTATTCATGTAGGTCATATCGAGTCAACAGTATTAAATGAAGACTGTTTCATAACCAGTTAAAAACTCCTTGTGGTGTTTTCACTCTCTTCTTAAGCTAAGCATGGTTGAAGTCATCCTGGACCTGATTACATCCGTCTCATTTTTACTGTGGGTGAGATGACAAACAAGCATATTTTCCAGTGTTCCTGTAAAATGCTTTAAGACAAGCAGTGAGTCATGAGAAAAGAAAGTAATAACTTTGAGTAACAGTAATGACTTTTGGCCTCAGTACATCAAGTCCTTGTTTTATAAATGAAGTGAAGAGCAGTTCTAAAATCGAGTATTTTCTTTTGCACTGAAAAAAATGTAAAATCTCACAAATGATTTTTTTTTCATAGTAGAAATGTCAGCAATTATTGAATGCCTTAGGATTTTAATTATAGTGTAAGTTATCATAGTTGAAGTTGTAGATAACCTTGAGTCCAAGTACTGTCTGGAGTACATCATGGTACATGGTGTAAATGAATGGAATGACCCTACCCAGAAGTTGAATTCAGATTCATTGAATTAATTACCAGAAATATCCAAAACTATCAACAGAAAAGCCTGGCAATATTACTGCAATCATGTCTGTGTTTATTGGCATGTATGATAGCTTGCACTGAGTTGCAGTGTTACATTAAATAATCTTAGTACTAACCCCACTGATTTATTATTTTTGTAACTTTTGTGAAAGAGAAGAAGTTGATTGATGGTGAAAGTAAAGTACAGACATGAACTATAAATATAATACAAAAAAAACAATGTGAGATGGATTTCACAACTTATTTTGGTTAAGAATAATAGTATTACCTAATTGTCAGACATTGTGTTTAAATACACAAATATCGTCCATTACATGTGTATGTGAAAGGCAGTGTCTGAGAGTTTGTCTTGGTCTTTGAAGCCAATTTTCCAACAGGCATTAGTCAAGGTGCGCTGTTATTAAATGTGTACACCCTGTAGTATTTCATATGATCGGATTCAGCTCACAGATATTAAGCCGTGTGTATGTTCACTTTTATAATAGTTTCTTTCTTAACACAGTTGTGGGTGTAGCCGAATTCTTATGAAGAGAAACACTACCCCACAGTGGTTAGATTTTCTCAGTGCTTCAAACTATTTTCCATTCACATTCACTGGTCATGAATTTTGCCCCCAACCCCCCCCACCCCCCAGGAATATTACACTGTACTGAAACAGAAACCATACGTATGTTGCCTTCAGTGAAAGGAAAACTGTATGTTAAAGCATTCCACATGATGGATGAGGATTAAAGCGCGGTATGGAAGAATTCAAATGTGACACCAGACTTTCATTATTGTATCATGTGTATGAAATGTCATCTCTGTTGCCATAAAAGGTTCTTGTCTGTCTTCAGAAAGAAACAGAAGAAATAAGAGAAGGACAAGAGGGACCTATTTGAAGTATGTAAGTCCATCTTGTCTATTCTGGCTCACTCTCACCACTGTCATTAACAATGTTTTCAGCCACAGCAGACAGCAGTAAAGAGCTCTAAATCCAAATCTGTAAAATGATTGCTCCATGTCTGCTGGATGTGTAAATGGGCAGCAACACGTTTAGTATTGCAGGTTTGAGGCATACTTTAGGTTTTACAAACACATCCAGTGGAGTTCATCTGGTAAGTTAGTCAGTTAGTTAGTAGTGTAGTAGTAGTAGTAGTAGTAGTAGTATGAAAGACATGATTTGCAGTGGGTTGTTTCATTTGTTAAAATTGAGGTGTGTCTGTTCCATGAGAAGGACGAGTGACAGAACTAAAAAATACTTGTAATGCAATGCTTAAAAAAACACATCCAGTGACCTGTAGACTCTAAATCTAGCAATGTAAAGCAAGACTAGTTTACAGATACAAGTGAAAACCTGGTTGGCTTAAGTGATAACATGATCTATGTGTCACCATTAGGCCTTTTCTTTCTATTAACTTTCCACTTTTTACCGCACTTGCGCTAAAAACCTGATAGCAAGGCTGTCCATTTTCCAGTCATCTAACATTAATACTAATGGACACAATTATAAACATTTGATGACACATTATGCAACATACACATCTAATTTCCTGTGAATGCTTTGATATGACTAACAGAGATCCAGCGTCACAGAATTCTTTCATACAGCTCTGATTTCCTGTTCGTGCAGAACACATCCTTGGTTTCACACAGGCTTATTTTGTTCTACCAAGGTCGAGTTGGACTTCTTTGTCCCGTCACCTAAAAGATATGAAGCTCCACTGTATACTGTGAAAAATGTCATTGACTGTCACTTTCTCTCTCTATCTCTCTCTCTCTCTCTCTCCGCTAGGCTGTTCTTTTTAGCTCTGATGCTCAATAAGAAAGCCAAGCCCTAAGGGACAATTTGATGCTAAGGCTAGAACAGTTATTAGCAAGTAAGGGATAGAGTGACCATAACGGCAGATGACGCTATCTGTCTGTCCTCAGAGGAGTGTCAGCGGTCACAATGATCACCTTCTTCTACAACGCCTTTGGATGTCTGATGTTCGTCATTTCCAGACTATAATAAAGCTTCTTTTGTCAGATGACCATAGCTGACACAAATAAGGAGCATCTCAGGCAAAAGGATCATAGAAACAGAGCAGGCTGTGAAGAACTAATGAAAATAAAGTCTTCATTGGCATTTCAAGGTAATGAAGCACTTGTCATTTTGTTCAGACTGTATTATATAAATAGCCATGGGACATTGCTGTGTTTTTGAGCATGTCAAAGGGGCTTTGAGGGCATACAGTTGCAGCCATTCAAGTCTCAGTGTGTTGTCATTGCTCATGAGTGTCATTTACACCAATGTTATATGGCTCTACCAAGAGCCACTACATTTACTATAAACCTGTGGTCATGGAACTAAATAGAAACTGGTTCGGGTTGTCCTGACTCAGATAGATGAGGCTTGTGCATATGGTGACATAGAAATGTTAACTATTAAGGCCTACAGCTAACATTCTCATATTAAAGGTTACTTATGGATATAATTCCTCAGCAGCAATGGAGGACAAATTGCTCTAAAGAAGTGTCTAAGTCTTAAGGCCTAAAGCTACCACTCTCATTAAAAGTTACTCATGGATATAATGTCTTACCAGCAAAAGAGGGCAAATTGTTCCAGGTTTTTAAATCAAAGAATGGTTGTTCTAAGTTAATGAAGACACTTTCATATATTAGCACATATGTTTCAGTTGTCATTTTGGATCAAAGGCTCTTGGTGATGGAACATTGTGGCACCAATGTTCTGTAAGTTAAGGCGTTTTATTTTCAAATTACCCTTTAAAATCTGGCAGAATGCATGTCCGGTGATTGCATTCTTGCATGATCAGCCTATGTGGTCCTGTCATTCATCCTTTCTGTCTGTATAAATGCTCATTGTGATACTGTCCCCTCAAGCTATATTCTAGTATACGAGCATGCTAGCATCAGTACAGTGCTCACTGTTGTTTGGTGACATATGACTGACAACGAGTATCCTCTCAGATGAACAAGATGGGCCTTCATCGCACTGACTTCTGTAAATGTTCAGAACTGACAATAAAATCTGCGATGGAGCTTACTGTCCGTATCATGACCCTAAATGTGGTCTAATTTTCCTGATGTGAGAGAGGTGAAAATGTATTACAAAGATGATGGGACATCCATGCACACATAATACACTGGATGCAAATGCTTAAAAGTCTGTGACTGTTTATTAATAATATTGTAATGACTAATAATTTAATTCTCAACTGCTCAAATTATTTAAATGTTTGGTTTATAAAATGTCAGATTTTAGTCCCTCATGCCAGTCCAAAACCACCAAATATTCAATTTATTATCAGAGAGGATTCAGAAAAGTGGCAAATATTTCCATATGAGCTGTCTGAACAAGTGATTTTTTGGCACTTTCACTTAAAGGACTTTATCAAATTATTAAAATCGTTTTTTTTTGTTGTTGTTTTTTTTGTTTTTTTGGTCAATCATCTAGTCAGTTAATCAACAAATTGTTTAAGCTGTGTCATAATTTGTCTTTATAAACACTAAATTACACATTACTGTCATTTGAAATGTGTATTTGTTTTTACAGTTGAGTATCTGTGCTTTAAAATAAATCAGCCTTGATACATTCCTCGACAAAGAAAAGATTTACAAGCTGATATCAGTAGAAAATATTCATAGTATGCAACAAGAAAAACACCCAGTTGATGATGAATTAAATGTGGACCTTTTTAGCCACAAAGAGCAACCCAGTGTGAAACTCTGCCCGAACAGTCCCAAAACATAATAATTGAAAACCACAGCGACAAGAGAAACATAGAAACACATAGCCCATGTGTGTCCTGTAGCTCCAGGCTGTCTTTTGAAAGCATGCTGTCAGATTAATTTTCAACCTCTCAATCTGAAAGTCCTGCTGATGGCAAGGTTTGGCTTATCCTGCCTGTTCATTGTGGGACTACATTTGCAATTGATGGAGGACCAGAAAACCATGCTGCTTTCCTTTTGTATGCCCACAAAGTCTACTGGGTGTAGACAATGAAAAGAAACAGTGGTGTAATTTGAACAGTGCAGTGCGTAGGGGGTGGGGAATGAAAATCAGTTAAAAGGTTGCAACTTTGGTACATGTTTGGGCTAAAATTATTGACAAAGCAAATGCCAGCTTAGTCAGTTGTTTACTATTGATGGGTGGAATTACTTGAAGCAAAAGCTTTCTAATAAACTGGTCAAATGTTTCTGAAATTGATGTTTCTGACGATCTCCTGGTGGTTTCTCATGAATTAGTCTCATTGAGATTCATATTGTGTACATTTTAATAAGATGTATAGGATTTTTGGATCTAGAATTGTGGTAATTTTACAGTCATATGAGGTTACATTGTGCAAATGAATAGTAGTTTGTACGTTGATTATCAGCGGGGAATCCCTGAGAAAGGTTGAAGCAGATACACCCATGTGGAGTTTTCTTGCAAACAAATTTATGATTACATATTAATCACCAAAAAAGCGTTTTGTGTAGCCAATTTTTAAAGACATTTCTAATTCTGCCTGGTTTACTGTTTGTTTTCTAGCTGGTAGGTGTCTCTTTTGTTTGCCTTTGTTGATGCGTTGCTGCATTTCTAGTCTCTGCCGATCAGGTGGACAGTACCAAACCGGCTACAGAATGTGAATTGTGGAACCATATTCTTGTGCATACAGTACAAGTGATACAAAAATGGGGATGACTTGCAAAAATATTGCTCTAAAGTGCTACTTGTACGAACCAAAACTCAACATCACCTAGTTCATAGCGGTGTAAACCAGTGGTTCCCTTGCTGTCGTCAAGGTGAGATATTGGTGCCTTCCAATCCTTGCTTAAATAGCGACGACAATGGCTGTTAACAAACACCCCTTCCAAGAGATGCCTTAGCTGAAACAATGTCCTGCTCCCATTGGTTTTCATAGTGAAACAGACTAGCGATATACCAAATCACTATGTAACAGAGATAGCTTTTAAAAAACTGAAAATAGGTGTTCTAAGAAAGTTGTATGGTACAACATTGTTTAGTTGAGTTCTACATGTCACCATCCTAAAGACTTTGTATTGGTTCTGTAATTCAAGGTTGTTGTTGTTTTTTAATTTTTAAAATTTTAGAGAAATTTCTCAGTCTTTGTTGAATAAAGCATCCAGCTTGTGAGTTTAGTGGTTCCCAAACTTTGCAGCTTGTGACGCTAAAATCAATCAATATCTACTCACTATAGTCTACTAGAGTCTATACATTGTGAGCAGTTGAATCGAGTAATTTTCTTTCCTCAGATTGAATGACTTTTACAAGAACCAAACATCCTTTGGTAACTTACTCATGAATTTATTTTACTCATTACTCACCCTTTAGAATAATTGTAGGATCCCTTGTGGCAGTGTTGACCTCCAGGTTGTGAGCAACTGGTTGGCTTAGGGGACTAGACGCCAAGAAAGAACCGAAAACTAATCTCATTTTAATTGATAATCTAAGGTAAACAAGGACGCAAAAATGAAACACTGCTTTTCCAATGTATTCTGTAATCTTGATAAATCTGATCAAATGCATTGGAAATGCAACACAACAAGACTCTGCAGAGTCTGCAGCCATGCAGCAACTCTCGGAGGCTGTACTTAGACACAATGGTGTTTTGAGCTGACCTACTGCAAGTAATGCACTTGGTGTACCAAATCCTAATGTCACTCTGCTACGACCCTGATAAGCATTGCATAAGACAACTCCTTCTTGTTTCTCAAATCACCCGATTTCCTTTTTTGTCCTTGCAGAGTTAACCCACTCCCTAGTGAGAGAAAACAAACGATTTTCTATTAGTTCTCAAGATTCAAACGGTGAGTGTGACTCACCATCGTTGGCTTATACAACACAAACCTTCATAGTTCTCTAAGCTCTCCTCTCCTATCCTCTCTCCTTCTGTCACTCCTCTCATTCTGCCTTTCTCTCTCCATTTTCTTCACCATCGTGCAAAGTCTCAAGGGTAGACTGAATGTCCTCTTCCATTTGGCTGCTATTTTGGTCTCCATGTCAACAAGATATGAGTCACCACACCCTCCAAAAACGTGGACACAATCACTAAAACATGCTACTATTAATATAGCAATCAACCAATTCATGTCCTGCTCGCCCATTAATGTGCGTCAGTCATGCTCAATTTGAGCAGCTGGCCTAATGATCTGAAGATGAATAAAAGTGCAGGATCATTTGAACAAAGCATCGCACTGTAAGCATTTTCTTGTAAAGGAGCTGTTTAAAGATTCTGACTCCTCTGAGCCTATTTTTACATGCTGCTGTTGAAGCACTCTCAGCAAACAAAATATAGGATCACAGACTCCATATGTGTATTGTGTGGTTGTGTGTGTGTGTGTGTGTGTGTTTGTATCTGAATTCCTGGCAGAAAATATGTATAGATTGCGTATACATTACGTGCACAGGATTTGCCTGGAAAAGCTGAATGTTTTCTAAGCTGCCTTCTGTCTATCCATCTAATATGATGCTGAATTTCTACTGACAAGCTAGAGCTAATACAGTCCAGCCAAATTCAATTTACTATAATTAAGAGCATTAAAATGTGTTTGAAGTGGCTAATTTGATATTATTCATTTGCTAATAAGTGGCCCGTCACTGTATAATAATATTTCTGGAGACTGAAATCGAGCTCGGAATCTCACTTAATTTGCAAATTGTTCTAACTATGCACAATGTGTCAGCCTGGCTTGGCCGCATAATGCAATTTAACCCTTATGATAAATACATTATGTTAATGGCAAGGTGGCTCAGCATTTATCCCTGTCGCCTTGCAGAAAGTCGGCTCCTGGTTCATTTATGCCAGCAGGCTGGGGCCTTTCTGTGTGGCTTTTTCATGTGTGGGTTTCCTCTGGGTGCTCCGCTTTCCTCCTCCAGCAGACTGCAGATCAGCTAAACTGAAAATTTTAATCATGTGCTGGTGTCTTCTGTGTCTTGATACCTTGTGAAACCACACACAGGTGACTTGTTCAGGGTGTGGACCACCTCTTGTTTAATGTATGCTGGGACAGGGTCCAGCACAAAATAAGTGTTGAACTTCATTTAAATGCACCATTAGCCAGCTTTTGTAACGTTTTGTCTGGGGGCATAAAGATAACCCAATGTGACAACAGTGTAAAGTAGATCCACTTTAAAATAACTAAGGATCAACTATGACTTGTGGGGAAGTTCAGTCAGAAATTACCAAAGCAGGGTCTGTGTCCAGGGGCTGGCAAATACTTTCAAGTCAGTTCAGGTTTAATCACATATCCAGCCGATATGTTTTAGTGATAAATGATATGTTTGGCCACTCGGGGGCAGCGGATATAAGCACATGTGACATATCATTACGAACTTCTTAGCAAACTGTTGCTTTTACATGCAGCAGTTACGGAGCAATGTTGTCAATAGTTTTTTTTTTTTTCTGAGCTTCTGATAAATGTCCAATATTCATTTTCTTTTAGTTTTGTTTGAGGGAAATATCTAGCTCTTCCATTTATGTTCACCAGCCAATGATCTCTATGAACAGACATCTGCATATGAACTTAAAATCTATGGGCTATGGACCAAGAACTTGGTTTTGGAAGTGTTCTGGTTTCCATTTGTAGACTGACTAGTATTGACCCATTATGTTTGAGCAGGCTTTGTTTGCATGCAATTAGTGTGGAGTGCAAAACAGGTGGAATGCAATGGCCAAAATGCAATCTCAGAACCCATCAGTTATAGACAATGATTTAGCTTTTTTTGATTCATTGTGATAATGCTTTATCCTAAAGCCACACTACAGCATATTTTTGTTCTTTGAAGTCATCACTGTGTTGAATTAGGTGACCGTAGAGTCATTAACACTTGGTGCCACGGTACATCTTCCAAGCCTGTTAATAAACATCCATGCAGACACTGAAAACAGTAAAAAAGAATCCAAATGGCACCAAAAGAGAGTGGGAGTGGTAGTCCATCTATAAACCACCAGATCAAGAAAGACAGAGAAAGATGTCTGTCTGACACCTACTCACCACTAGTTCCAGACATTGGTGGACTATTACAAAGCAAAGGTGCAATTCCGAGCTCTGCAGTGACACAAGAGTAGCAGATGAGATTTAATGTGAACAAGAACACTGAAAAAAATTTTCAGCCCTTATTTTCGCATATCACAAATCCAAAAATGTGAGTAGGCAGGCAAAAGAAATGAAGCAGATGCCAAGGTTGAATCTTCATTCCCAATTAGTCACACAAATGACATTGACATGAAATAAATAATAGACACATGACTGTCACAGCTCTGTGTGTTTTTTTTTTTTTTCAAGCTGGAACTCAGCTGAGTGTTAGGTTAAAGCTTTGGAAAGTTGCATGCTAGTGCTTCTCCACTTAAAGAAGTCAGTGATGTTGGGATGGGAAATGTGAGATGGGTCATTATGAGACTCAGATACTGTAGTGTGTGTGTACTGCACTTTTGCTATCAGTCATCAGATCGGTTCAGGGAACATTTTAGACACCAAGTGAGACTTTTTTTGTCAGCACCAATCATATACGAACTGTCCTCCCTCGACTCCTGTCTATCTCTACAGTTAAAAATGAATAACTGTAACTAGGTGGCAAGTCAGAAGTAAGGAAGGTGCTACCTGCATGGTAAAAAAACAAAAAGAACAATGATCACCATGTTCTTCATCCTTTAAATGAAACCAAAAGTATTAAATATGTCTTTGAATTTGTGGATGCACAACACCCAAGCAGCTGCTATAGACTGGAAACACTGTTGTATTGGACTACCTATTAATAAATCTACTTACGATATTTGCATGGAAATGGAAATTCAGGTCACTTTACCTTTCCCAGTTAAGTATCATTATGCCTATTCTGTCTTCCAGTGCATACAAACAAGTAGCATTACTGTAAGCCATTACAGTAATACAGTGGATAAGAATATACAGTTTAAATATAAACCCTGCAAACAACAAGACCTCCTGTCCACTGAGAGAAACCACACCAGTCTACAGGAGCCAAAGTTTATAGCCCTAAGCATAGCTGATAGTATTTCCAGCCTACCACTCTTGTGCAAAACTAATTAATAATTTCTCAGCCGATGTCCTCCATGAGAGACATCAGAGGGTTGAATCACGTCACTGGAGCTCTCTTGCGCACACATTTCTGCCAGCACAGTTAAGCATGGCTTTCCTAAAGACCTCTAGGCGTTTGTGTGCTGGATGAGATGCTGTTAATAAAGGAATCACAAGGCAGAGAAATGCAGAAGGATTGAAAGAGAATAGCTGGGTTTGAGTCTTGTAAAATAAGACCCGATGAGGCAAACATTTTGTTGCTTTTGCAGCACTGCGGCATATATTCGACATAGTAGCTTAATCAACTGCACATTTACAATAAGGGAGAGCTTTACATGCCTTGGCCTGTCATAGTTCATAACTGAGGCTGTTAACCACAAAAACGACTGCTCCTCTGTTTTCTTTCTCCACGAGAATGCTGTAAGTTGCCTCTCACAATTGATCTGTCACGCAACACAAATGCATACACCCACAACACAAACACACACATATACACAGTGCTTTTACTGTGCACAAGGTTATATGGAGCTAGTTTTAACTAGCTGTTAGTATTTCTCTGCACCAGTCGTGGATCCAATAATCTTATATTTACAAAATCTCTCAAAGGCAATTAGGATGTTTACCACATGAACAAACAAATTAAACTATCCACAATATGCTCAAACACACTAGGCATACAGTACATAACACACGCACACTGTACACAAACAAAAAGTTAATTAAGTTGTTTTGCTTCTGGTTTTGGTTTGTTTTGGTTTGGTTAGTTTGATTTCAGAGTGTGAAGTACTGTGACACCTGCTTTTGAAAGGTGCTATATAAATTCATATCTATTCTTATCTAATTCTTATCACTTAAACAAGTTTCACTTTTTTTAAAATGAGTTTAGGTAACATGACTAATCAAACAGACAGCCTTACAGCAAAAAGGTTCCTGGTTCAAGCTCCCAGTGGGCTGCGGCCTTTCTGTGTGGAGTTTGCATGTTCTCTGTCTGTGTGGGTTCTCTGTGGGTAATCCGATTTCCAGAGATGTCAAGTAACAAAGTACAAATACTTTGTACTACGTTAGCGCAACGTAGAGTAGCGTAGCTCTTTATGGCAGTGTGTAACAAGTGAGCGAGCAGAGAAAGTGATGGTGAAGCTGCTCTGTGTGTCCAGAGGAGCAGTAAGAGGTGAGAGGAAAGGAGCAGTGAGTTGATACTTCAACTTCTACAGTCTTCTAAAGTCTTTTTAAACCCTAGTATCTGTACTTCTACTTGGGTAATAAATGTGAATACTTCTGACACCTCTGGTGACTTCCTGTCGGAGTCCAAAGACATGCAGCCTAAATGATGACTCTAAATTGCCCATAGGTGTGAATGTGTCCATGATTGGTTGGCTGTTTCTATGATGTAGCCCTATGCAAACTGGCCTCTTGCCCAATGCCAGCTGGGATTGGCTCCAGCGACCCTGATAAGGACAAGGGTTACAAAAAATGGATGGAAGAATGGACTAATCAACCAATAGTACAGTGCAAGCTAAACACAACACTGACATATTATTCTGTTCAAGTTGAAAGTGGCCAAAAATGACACTACATGAGACATGAGAGTAAACTAAAACAGTAAAGTTGTGGGCCAGATAGCTAAACAATTGTTCCAGATAATTAACCTCAAATGTGCCATTGAGGAAGAGTTAATAGTGATTATGTCTTTGTCAGAAACAAACCCTAAGATAAACCTCTACTGCTTCTTGGTCCTTGTTTCTGTTATCCTGTGAAACAATTTAGCTTTTTATAGATACTTATATTTTTGATTTATTTTTTGATACTTCATTCAAATTAACTGAAGTAACTAAAGTAATTGATCAGAAACGAGCCAGAATGATGAGCGTATAGAAACACAAGGAACAAAGAGTGAAGAGTGGAAAGATAAAAGTCTCAGCACCCAGACAACAGATGTAACAAGTCCCTGTGTCCCCAGAACAGGCATCATCAATAGGCAGCTGGTGAGCTAGATCTCGCCTGCTAATATTTTTTCTTTCTTTTCCATGCTTTCCTAAATTTGTTTAGATCCTTGGAAAGTGGAAAGTCACTGTTCATAAAAAAACCCATTAAAAAATATATATACAAATAATATATATATAAAAAAAATATAAGACCCAAATATCTAAGAAATTACTAAAGGTTTTTATTTTGTTTTACTAAACTGTCATATGGCATGAAGCCTTTGCTCTTAAAATATGACCATTTTACATATTAAGTATGTGAAAGAGAAGGAAGCCCACCTCTCACTACACCACTTATCATATCAAGAAAGTCTGAACTGCTCTCTGTCCACAAACTCTTGATTGTTTTGGGGTTTTTTTAAAGCCTGTCTCTTGATTGCTCTGATCTTAACATTGTACAATTGTACAACAATATCTTTGAAATATTTCAGTCTGGATTTAGCAAAAAAAACTAAACAAAAAAATACAGTACAGGAACTGTGCTTTCAAAAGTTTACAATATTGGACATAAATCGATTCTGGTTCTCCTGGATTTAATTACCATTAATTTGATACCATTGACCATGAGACCTCTTGGACCATCTGGAAACCTAGGTGGGTATTAGTGGCACTGCTTTGCTGTTTAGGTTTAGCATTCCCTGTGTTGACATTGCTGACACTAGGTCAGCTGCAGTGAGCTGCTGTTCACTGTGGGGTGCCCCAGGGCTCAGTGCTAGGTCCAATCCAATTTCCACCTACATGCTCCCTCTTGGCCAACTTATACATAGACATAATATCAGTTTCCATTTTTAAGCAGATGATTTATCAAAGCTGTGACCCAGAAAATCGCTATGAGAACACTGGCAACGTGCTAAACTGCCCTCATGACATCAAGGAGAGGATGTCACAAACTATCCTGCAGCTAAATGCTGATAAGACAGAGATATTGATCGTTAGTCAAGACTGTGCAAATACTCATATATCAAACACTTTCTGGTTCTTTTTCCCATTCAGTAACTCAGCATTGCAGAAATCTTGGTCTTTCTCAATCAAAACCTCAGTTTAGACAAACATCTTCAAAACAGTAGTTCAGTCCTGCTTTCATCATCTCAGAAATATTTCAAGGATCAGACAGATTTTCTAAAAATCTGGAAATTGTCATGCATGCCTTCATAACGGTTACTGTAATTGCTTACAACATTAGTTATATTACTTGCTGTGTCATTGTTTCCTTCGTATTGCAGTATTTATCATCATATTGGATTACTCCAGAACTGGATATCCCAACTATAAGAATAAAGTCTCGTTGTTGTTTTAACAGATATTTTTCTCACACAAACATATGCAGAAAGGTGAGAATAGATGTAAAATGCTCTTGCCTCTTGGAATTAGGAAAAAGACCAGCAGCAGTGTTTTGGATTAACTAGAGGCGAGAGATTGGCTTCTGGCTGAGCCCTGAATAAAGTCGATTACAAAAGTCCAAACAGACAGAAATTAAGGACAAAACCGAGATTTAATTTCTCTGTGAGGACATGCATCGCACACTGGGAGGGTAATGCAGTGATTTATTCATCTATAAGTAATAAAGAAAGTCCAGCTTGAAAAACTTTTGAGAGAAAAAAATGGTGTCCATAAAAGGGAAAGCTGTACTGTAAGGAAATCATGATGTGAAAAGATAGAGCTGAAGTGTTGTAGAGGATTGTACAAGTGAACTGCAAAAGGTAATATAAGTGTAGTAAAGGTGATGCAGTTGGGAACAGACTGTAAAATTACCACGAGGGCTTCAGTGAGCAAGCTGTTCCGGAAAGCTCCCATAAAGCATAACCTTGTTCACTGCATGTCTGCTTTGGACCCACATCTCTCTCTGACCTCAAATGACGAGAAGTGCAGAGGATGTTTAAAAAAGAAAGCTGAGGCCAAAGTGAACTTGCATAAAATATGACAAGCTTCTCTGACAGCTTGGTATGTTAATTGACACCACTGTGTGAGTAACCCATCAAGAACACCTTCAGATTCTTTCACATGAACAGGCCAGCTTACGCCTGATGTTCAACTGTCATGTCTTCACCATCCAAGAAAAAAAATCAGTTTGCAGAACATTACTGGATATTGCACATGAGAGGGGATTTAGAAGTGGGTGTACCCGATGCTGACTGAAAAATATGTAGGCATACTCCGCATACCTGTGTATACCTTTGATGCCCGTCTGATGTACGAGTACTCGGCCTTGCCTCATAACCTCTGGGACCTATTATTCCACCTCTGTCCCTCCTGGTCAGCTGACATTTGTTAGCTATCTGCAAATACATAAATATGACAGTACTGGACCATTATTATGTGAGTCAAATTGTCTTGTCAGGTCTAAATCCTTCTCTCACTCTTGGCTATCTAGCTCCTACTGCAAAATAAGATACACACAGGCGTACATGCCCACACAACCTGAATACTTTTAATATACTTGTGTAGGTAGGTAAAACTTTTTCTCCAAAAATACATTTGTATAAAAATCTAGAAAATTCTTCCATCTCTGCTTTACATCAGTATAGTCTTGGTATCAATCTAACAAGGGGGGCGAGGAGCTCAGACATCTTCAAGTAAATTGGAGTCATTCCACCGCTTCTTCACATTGAAAAGAGCCACCTCAGGTGGTTCTGGCATCTGATCAGGAAGCCACCTGGACACTTCCCTATAACCAGAAATCCTGAAGGGATTACATGTCCATCTGGCCCAGGAATGCCTCATGATTCCCCAGAAAGAGCTGGAACACCTCACTGTGGAGACGGATGTCTGTGGGGTGCCGTGTTCAGACTGCAGCTTCCAAAACCTCCATAAGCTCCACAAAACTGAATGGATGGAGACCAGTAAATATACTGTTTGTAACAGATAGTTAAAAATAAAGTCACTGATGTTTTTTTTAACCCTTAGATGCAAAAGTGGGTCAAAAATGGCCCGGTGAGGTTGCTTTCTTGCAATATCCTCGTAATGGAAAGTTATCATTTCATATTCCAGCTATTCTTAAAAAAACATGTTATTAATTTCATGCCATTAAATCTTTAAAATTACCTTTTATACATTTTACGAAATTGTATTTGTTGTATTACTACCCCAAGCTCCCATAGGTGGGTCAAAAATGACCCGCTGTCAGACCTAGACTTCAGGAGGACTCAGATGCAGGTAAATGACCGACTGGGCAGAACTTTATTGGAATGACTCCCACATCCAACAGTAAGTGACAAAAGAACAGACTATGGAAATTATACTAGAGTTGAAAATAAAGATATGTTTTCAAGAAGATTAACTCTACAAAACAAAACCACTCATACGGAGACGGAGATGAATGGCAGCTGGACTGATGACTTTGGTGATGGGGAAAGGACCCATGAACCATGGCGCCAGCTTCTTAGAGGGGACCTTGAGGTGAAGCTCTCTAGCTGACAACCACACTCTCTGCCCAGGCCTTTTGACTCTGTCCCCCTGAAGGATGAGTACTTAGTGGGTGGTGGCTCAGATGCGGCGGCAGCGACGAACCAGAGCATGGGCGGAGGGAACTGACACTTCTGGCTCTGTGTCAGCAAACACAGGAGGCTGGTAGCCATAGGCACACTTGAAGGAGGAGAAACCTGTGGCAGAGGTAGGCAGGGAATTGTGGGCAAATTCCACCCAGACCAGGTGGGTGCTCCACGAAGCCGGGTTCTGGGACACAAGGCATCGGAGGCTGGTCTCCAGCTGTTGGTTTAGACATTCAGTCTGGCCGTTGGCCTCCGGGTGATATCCTGACGTCAGACTGGCTGTGGCACCAATGAGCCGACAGAACTCCTTCCAGAACCGGGAGATGAACTAGGGCCCCTGGTCTGACACAATGTCCTTGGGGAATCAATGGATCCCAAAGATATTCTGCATCATGATTTGAGCAGTTTCTCTAGCTGAGGGCAGCTTAGGTAAAGCAACTAAATGTGCCATCTTGGAAAAACTCCCACTCCACAAAAGGGACAGTGGTGGGTTGTTACCTTTTGAAACCGGAAACTCGTGACAAAGTCCATAGATATGTCCGACCATGATCTGGAGGTGATGGGCAGAGGTTGCAGGAGTCCCATGCGTGACCCGGAGGACATCTTGTTGCGAGCACAGACCAAACATGCCTCGATGTACTCCCGGATGCTCGACTCCATGGACGGCCACCAGAACTGTTGGGAGATGGCGAACATGGTTCTTTGGACTCCCGGATGAGTGAGCAGCGAGGTGTGAGCCCAATGAATCTCCTGTGGGCGCAAATCAACAGGGACAAGCAAACAATGCTCTGGGCATCCACTAGGTGCGGGCGTCTTACCATTTGCTTGCTTCACCTCTTGTTCCATCTGCCAAGTAACTACTCCAACCACACGGTTCAGTGGGAGGATGGGTTCTGGTTCCTTGGCAGCAGGCTCAGGGTCGTAGATGCGTAACAGGGCGTCTGGTTTGACATTCCGGGACCCTGGCCTGTAAGACAACGTGAAGCAGAAACTGTTAAAAAACAATGCCCACCTGGCCTGGCGTGGATTTAGATATATTGAAGATTCTTGTGATCCGTCCACACAATGAACGGATGCTGTGCCCCCTCCAGCCAGTGTCTCCACTCCTCCAAGGCGACCTTGACCGCCAGCAGCTCCCGGTTGTCGACATCATAGTTCCGCTCTGCTTTAGACAACCGCTGTGACAATGCGCAGGGATGCATTTTACCATCCTGCTCCGACCGTTGAGAGAGCACTGCCCCGATCCCTTCGTTGGAGGCGTCTACCTCAACCACAAACTGTCTCTGAGGGTCTGGCATGGTGAGGAGCTCTCTGGAGCCCAGTGGAAACACACCTGAGAGGAGGTAAGAGCATGGAGAGGGGCAGCTATTTCACTAAAACCCTTGATGAACCGCCTGTAAAAGTTAGCAAAACCAAGGAACTGCTGAACCTTTCTGCGGCCACTCAGTGACAGTGCTAATTTTAGCTGGGTCCATCTGCACTCTTCCAGGAGTTACAATGAAGCCCAGGAAGGAGACAGTTTCTGCTTTGACTTAGAGGTTGTTTTCCAACAGTCTTTCTAGTACTCTGGTTACATGGTCTCGGTGTGTGTCAAGGTCAGGGGAATAAATGAGAATGTCGTCAATGTACACAAAAACAAAAAGGTCAAGAAAGTCTCTAAGTACCTCATTAATCATTCCTTGGAACACAGCAGGCGCATTGGTTAATCCGAAAGGCATGACCAGGTACTCATAATGACCGCTTGGGGTATTAAACCGTTTTCCACTCGTCTCCCTCTCTTATTCTAATCAGATGGTAAGCATTGCGAAGGTGTGGCTTGGTGAACACCTTGGCCTGCTGGAGCTGGTCAAACACAGAAGACATGAGAAGAAGTGGGTACCGATTCTTTATTGTAATGTCATTAAGAGGACTGTAGTCTATGCAAGGTCTTAGGGACCCGTCCTTCTTGCCCACAAAGAAGAAGCCGGCACCTGCTGGTGATGATGAAGGGCGGATCAACCCTCAGTGAGGTCTTGATGTACTCCTGCATGGCCTCCCTCTCTGGCCCCGAAACCGAATACAGGTGGCCCTTGGGAATGGTGGAACCTGGAATCAGTTCAATAGCACAGTCATATGGCTGATGTGGAGGGCGAGCCATGTCTTTAGTTTTACTAAATACCTCTCGAAGGTGGTGGTAGCAGGAGGGCACGGAACTCAGGTCCAGGTATTCGGAGTCTGTGGCAGAATTAGCAGAGGCAAGGTTAGCCACAGTTACTTCTCTGCCCTCAGTTGAGATGTCGAGGCAGTTACTAACACAGTCCTCGCGCCACCCCATAACTTCTCCCGTTCTCCAGTTTCCATGGGGGTTGTGGCGAAACAGCCATGGCTATCCCAAAATCAGTGTATGAGAGGGTGACTTGAATAAATTTCATTTATGTGTAATTTGAGGGGTTCAGAGACGTGTGTGATGGTGAACAGTTCTTTTCCGTTGAGAGCTCTGGTGTTGATTGGCTTCACTAAGAGTTCGGATTTGAGGCCCAGCTCCTCTGCCAAACCCCAGTCCATCAAACTCCCATCAGCCCCTGAGTCTATAAGTGCATCAAGTTCTGTGGCAGTGTGGTGCATTACCGAGTCCTTCCCAGCTGCATGGGTTCCTCCTCACCATCCATGGGGAAGTGACGACCCTGCTCTAGTAGAGAACAGCGGGGAACCAGCCAGCCCAGCGCTCGGGTCATTTTTGACCCACTTATGGAAGAGTGTAGGGTCCAGTCACTTGTGCATCTAAGGGTTAATTGTTTATTTATTTATTTATAGGGGACACATTTATTATCATCTTAAATGTGCTTGATTATCTCAAGAACCCGCATATCCACATATGACAACAAATTAGAGGATAGTTTCATAATTCTCATATGCAGGAGGATTTGTAGGATAAAATATGTTCTGCTCTTTTTCTTACAATCTTAATATCCCTCCACTCCAGCTCAGCAAGAAAACACTGTGCCGGGATACACAAAAGGGGTAGTCTGTTTTAAAAAGATTGTAACTTTGGAAGATACCCATTTTTATTTGTCTAACTAAGTCTGCTGAAGCCTCATTATCTTATTATCTTCTGTTGAGCTTTGAAACATATTTTTTACACCGTTTGACAATGTGGATTTTGCATATTATCATTCACAAAAAATGTGAACCTATCCTTTAACCAGAGTAAAACATTGAATGTAAAAAAGCACAGATCTATTTACCATTACGTTTTATATTGCCCAGTGTCCATCATAAGTTAATTATCTCAACTATTGTTATGGTATCGTACAAATTTGTCTGCTGGTATTGGTTGTTTGAGGTCAACAAATGTGGAGATGAACTTTGACATCATGAGGTGAGAGCAAGCTGCAAAAATGACTTTGAAGTGAAGCCAATTCGGAAGTGCCAAAAATGACCACTTTGAGGCTGGCTACAGAACGTGCCAATCTCTATAAGCTCCCATAATAAAATGTCCAAAATAAAGGCAGTGGCAGAATTGCTTTGGTGATGGACAGAACCACTAAATTCTGAGCTTCACAATGGCTTTTCAAAAACCTATGGTTGACGTCATGGATACGACGTCCATATTTATATCTATGGGTGAGAAAGGTGGTCCAAACACCTGCTCGGCCTTGCCTTCTGTTCCCCTGAAGGACAGATCTTTGTGGGCTGCAACCTTCAACATATCAAGCTTTTCAAAAGAGTTCCACCTGTGTTAGTACAGTGCACACAAAATATATAGTATATGATCTCAAATCTGTCATGGGGTGAGATGTTTTTTCTAGAATCAAGGCCTTTTCTGCCCAAATTTTTCATTTCTTTCAAGATACTGACAATTATAAATAGCAACTCATAGATCTGTTGTTCGCTATACTAGTAAACTAGTGGTGTTGTCTCCAGCTGAACATTTTCTTGTTTCATGAAAGTTGAACCTGAGACTGAATTACCTATTAACATGAATATTTTTGCAGTGGTATATTTAAATGACAGGTTAGATTTCAAAGTTACGGAATAATCAACATCACTCCATCTCCTAATGGTCAGATATTTTCCAGTCCGCCCTCAGGCACACACTGAACCTTTTCTCTCACCCTCATTTCTTGGTACCATCATTCAACACCTAAGCTCATGCGTCATCCACTTTTTCCTTTGAAAGCCAGCTAACAGGCAGTCCATGTCATGATGACATTCATACCCTCTTGAAAATATAATTAATTCAAATTCACATATTTTCACACTGTTTTCACACCTTTGTACTGTTCTTCCTATGTGTATGCCATTCATCTGTAAGAAACCTCAAGTTTCTTACAGATAGAAGCCAGATTTCATATGATTCATATCAATTTACAAACATCAGCTACATTCTGGTACCTGTTAACTCTGAGGTTGCATGGATAGAAATCTAGAAGAAGCCATTCTGATTATTTTGAAATGAATGAGATCCACCTTTGAGTTCTTGCTCATAATAAGTGCAAGAAATCCGGCCACCTTAGTATCACCTATGGGGATGGAGTTAAGGTGGTTACTGAGAAGTAGTTTTCAAAGAGCACTGTATGAGTTTTACCTTGAAATGTGTAGGCAGAGTAAGAAGCTCTCGCCTGCACCGTGACCAACATAGATTTTGCCCTTATAATGATTCTGCACCTATGATAATCTATTTCAGCTCCATTTTCAGTCAGCAAGACTTGCACCCGTCAAGTCTCAGATGATTACGGAAATTTGAATTGTTCAGAGGAGGGCCAGGAATACAGCAGATTTGCTTATTGAGATAAAGTCACGACACCTTGGCAAAATGTTTCAGCTCGAGTGGGAAACTAAAGCCAAACATTAGCTTAGTTTAGCTTAGCATTCAGACAGAAAACAATGCGAAACAGCTAGCATGGCTCAATCCAAACGTGACAAGATCCACCTCTAAAGCTCAATAATTATATTGTTTGTCTAATCCATACACAAACCCAGACGTCATCACCAGTCAACCACACCACAGGAGGTAACTACACCCGGCCAAGACATTGTCACCACCACCAGAAACCAACAAGTTTCTTTTTTTTAAAGATTGTTTTTGGCCTGTTATGATAGTACAGCTGAAGATAGACAGGAAGCAGGGGGCAGAGAGAGGGGGAACGCAGTAAATGGCCATCTGATGCGGGATTCGAACCTGGGCCAACTGCAGCGAGGACTATAGCCTGCACACATGGGGCGGCCGCTTAACCCACTACGCTACCGACCGCCCCGAAACCACCAAGTTTCTGTTTGTGTATACTGGGATTGAGTTGGTTTCCGGTTTTGCCGGGCCGGTGCAAAAGTTTAAATCTGTTTGAGTTTGTGCAAAACAACAACTGAACTGGCATTTTTCATTCTGGAAAAATAAAAAGAGAGAAGAAGAAGATCTCAACAATGTCAACCATTCAGTGGGCGGTCGCTACAATACTGGAGCACATGCATAACTGCTGAGTGGTATAGAGTTAGAAGCGTCATCGCAGTAAGTTTCTAAATAGTTGGTGAAAATCATTGCTCGAAAGTTAATAAACAATGATCCCATCATCATCCCTTCCTACTATAACTCTGTCTCTGACAACCGTCATGTCACTCATGCTTATCTCATCTGTTTGCTGTGTTAGCAAGGTAGCTAGCTAGTACAGTAAGTAACATATGATGCCTTGTTCCTATTTACACTGTTAGTTACTGCACAACGCTTAAAACCCATTTCTTCTGCTTTATTGTGAATCATTTGCATGAACGTGTTGTAGAAAGCTTGCAGCTCTACTCTTATTTATGGCGCTCATTACGTCCTATTTGGGATCGGTTGAGTCAAATGTGGCACCTAGTGGTAAAATTCAGTATTTCTGGTCCCATCCCATCTTTGGCTTAAAATCAAACCGATTTTAAAATTTCAACATTGGCCCAACCCCAGTGTATAGATTAACAGATGAGACAAGATACAATGAGTTAAATAGTTTAGTGAGTTTTAATTAGTTTAGTGAGATTTATGTGGATTCTTAAACTTTGGACAGAGCCAAGACGTCCCCAATTTCAGTCTTAATGCTATGCTATGTTAAGCTAAAATAAGCTAATTGTCTCATGGCTTTAATTACTCAAATATGAGATTACTATCAATCTTGTCATCTCAATCTTGGAAAAGAAATTAAAAGCATGTTTACCAAGTGTCAAAAAGTATTTCTTTGAGCCCAAAGCTTGGCAATTCCATCAGGCTCTGGAGAGTGGATTGGAGACTGGAGTGGTATTTATAAATTCGTCCTCTGAGTTACATGTACAGTGTCTCTTGTCATGGACAAATAACCTTCAGCATTATTCTGATACTCAATAGACCCTTTTCACAGCACAGGAAAGCACAGGTGCAACAAATTTTGTTAGCAATTGCTCAGTTCCATCAAGTGTCCAAGTAAGCTATGACGGTGAGCCAGCATGAACAATACCAGGACCTTGGCAGCGAAGCAGCCACATGGATTCAGCCATTGTTAACTTTCCACGAAAAAGGCCTATTTATTTCATATATTATTGGTATATAATCCCTTGACATGATCAAATGTTTAAATAAGAGACAAACAGAAAGTTCCCATAAATCGTTTTTTTAATTTAGAACAGGTTTTAGATGAGACTGAAATAATAAGGTTTATAAAATAAACTTTTATAAACCTTAGCAGCTGAAGGATGTCTCCTTGCATATTTGGTTTCTTTGGCTCAATAGAAGGAACAGGAATATCTTCAGTGTTATGAATGAAAATACCGCACTGTCTAAACTGTGGTGTGTCATACCCAAACAATGTCACTAGATGCCTCTGGCAGAAAATACACTCAACTATTAAATGGGATCATGATTAACATTAGATTTACTGTAATGTTTCAAAATAAAGACCTGAGGCCACGGACTAAACACAGGCATGGAAAGCTCTCCTGTCAGAATGGTATTTGCTTGGATATGGAAGGAATGCTACAAGTCTGGCTCATCAATCAGGTTGATAGGAGGTATATATGAGTATCTAACATGAAATATTTACATTCATGTTATCCTTAGTTGAGCTGCTCTGATAACACTCTTGAGCAAACATGAGACCCAACCCAGACGCCTGATTAAGTAAAGGCATCCTTGGACTGGAACGTGTCTATGTATGGAACGAATCTGCTCATTTCAAAGGTTACAAATCATCCTGGTGTTAAACATTACAAAGAGGACGATTAATGAGGAGTTACAGAGGTCCTTTTGCATTCCAACAATTCCTAAACTGTGTGACGATTAGAGAAAAAAAAATCCTGTTTCCAAATTCAGTGTTATTCACAATGGTGTCCCTCATTTCTTGTCTTCCTTTCTGCTTGTGTTTTCTCTCTGTCCCTGCCTTCCTCCTCCCCTCAGTGTTATTCTCACCTCCAGCTCCCAAAACTGCAGCCTGGCTGACTCATCACTGGCCTTGCCATTAGGCTCCTGCCAACACTCACTGATTAAATCATAAAGGAAGAGAAAAATGAGGGTTATTGAACATACTGGGCCCTATGCATGTGTCAGTGATAAATAAAGAGAATACAGTAAACAGGGTGATAAAGCCTGCACAGGCAGCAGTCAACAGTATAAAAATATAAAGCATATTGGAAAAGTTAAATTCTTCCATGTCTGGGTCGTATATAACATGAATAATAGATGTATACAGAGTGGACAACAGAGTACAAATCTGAGAGTGTGGACATGAGTTACAGCAGTGTTATTTTAACAGAGACCAAGAAGATTATGACTTCTACACTTAAAGCTGCAATAATCAAATATTGGCCACTAGAGGGCAGAAGAACTCCAAAACGAGCTGTCAGACAGAGAGCCCTATTAACAGCCTATAAGGTTGGCGAACATGGCTAATTTGTATTGCCTAATTACACATCCAGTAGACAGTGAACAACATTATCATCCCATTGGAGTCAGTTTCTGGCAATAGGTCTTCCAAATTAAACAATAAAATGTGTCCGGATCTAACGCCTTCAGCGACAGGACAACATTCATTTGTCTTGTCTGTGCCTTCCAGGCGGTTACAACGTCACTGTTGAACGATAAAACTGTTTTATGATGTGACGATGCTATAGAGGCTATAGTCAATATATTTTTTATAATAATGTATCAAATGATAATGTGTAATGCTCACAGTGATGAAATGAACCACAGAATTATCACCCAACTCTGCAGCTCCCTTCAGCTGTACAAAGCTTTAGCTTATTGTTTATCTGTCCAGCCCAAAACGTAATTAATCTGGTTCACTTTTGCAGCTTCTGTAGTGTTGCTTTTGGTGGTGACATCAGGTGGGTGTTTTCAGCATAAAGCTATAGAGAAACACTGTGCATTACCTGAACAACAACCATTGGACTAGCCAGTTCTTCAAGGACTTGTTTCCAAGAACCAATAGGAAGACTGAGGAGAAGCCAGCCAGTAGTTGGTATAGCAACGTTACTATCCATCTATACCTGGATTTCACTGCCGGAGCCCATTTGTTACCATTTTGCTCTATTTTTAATGCTACTATAACCAACTGTTAATGTATCAAGACACACCTCAAGGTTACTTTTGTGCTAGGACGATATGTTCTAAGAACTACGATTGTTCATAGTTGGTGATTATAACAGAAAATTTTGCAGCTCAAACCAGATTTTTTTTCTTCAGGAGTCGGGGGAGACCAAAAACAGAGCTAAAAGATAAGTAATATTGGAGTTAAGTGGCAGAAACACGACTCCAACTGAAACGTTTTTATCCAAGGTTTGGTTTCCATAGCAGTAAAAACCTTGTTTTAGCTTGTTGTCAAGGGCTAAACAAATTCCACTGCAAATCCTTAATATCTTTAATAATATTATAGATATTAAGGATATGCAGTGGACTTTGTTTACCACTTACATTCAGAAGTATTACAAGTTATTATATTTGATATAGAGTGATTGAGCTCTGGGAAAATGTAATGTAAATAGAGGGTGTGTCTGAAGTGTGAGCACGGACAATAATGTATTGATTCTGGGAACACCTCTGGCATTTCACATCTTTGTATCTTCATTATAATTGTGGAACATTGGTTCGACCACCTGCTTTAGAAACGCTATTTCTTATGTTATCTATGTGAGCTATACTAAGCATGTTGCTGCAGGGTACATTTACCTTTGCAGTAAATTTACCTCTTCGTGACATCAGTATGCATCATATAAATAGACACTGAGGAACAGTTTACAATAAATTTGTCGTCCATCTCCACCGTTTGCATCGTCCTATCCATTTCATTATAAGGTGTGTGCAGTAAACTAATCCTGTAGTCCAACGATGGAGAATGAGTGCTGCTCCCTGTAATAAGGCAGGGGAGATGAGTCATCAGCAGAAGTGAGGCTTGGAAATAAGGAATGTGGAGACTGTGGCCTCTGGCTGAGATGAAAACCTTTGGTTCTGAGAAATAGACACACTCCTGCACAACTAAGGTGACCCACAAAGATCGCTGGATCCTTCGTAGTATCAGTGAGCCTCTACTCAGTTACCATAAATCGATATTGTTATAATTCCTCCTAGCTCCAACAGAGTGAGTCACTTTGCTAATAAATAATGCTGCCGACATTTCAACCCCTATGTTTTGAACATAGTCTTTTGAATTTTTGTGAAATGAACACATAATTAATTGCCTATGCATTCATGCATAATAATTTTTTTTCCTGTTCATCCATGCCCAGGGGATTGCATACACATAGGTTTGTAAAAAAATATGTCTAACAACACATACATCCAGCAGAGCTTTCAGCACGGTGGTTCATATATCTAAACATATATTGGAAAAGACATGACTGCAACCAAGACCATAGACAAGATTTTAAAAATACTGAAGTCATAATAAGTCCAAACAGCTCCTCCGTCCCCAGATATTTTAATAAGACCGCATTGTAGTGTAAATGTAAAATACTCACATTAATCTGGTTATGTTTCCATTCCATTATGCTGTCTTTTTATATCTTATGTGAGATTTTTTATTTAAATGAGTATGTCCCAGAGTTTCTCTACATGGTGTTCTACAAGCTGACTTTCTTTTCGTTCCATGGGAATACATTTTGGAAGAAACATCTGTTAAATTTCTGGATTTATTCATTTATGTATTTCTTACTTTTTCTTGGCATGAAAAGATTCACAGAAAAAAAAAATGTTATCGGAAACTTTAAATTATAAAATGCACAAAATGCACATCAAGTCCCCATATTCCCTTTGAAAAAAAGAAATACTGACGACATTGTTCTGTGTCCTTAGTGAGTGCTATACAGACAGTGAGGAACTGGATTATGCAGCAGGGTTTGTTTTTGTGAATGTTTCCACTGTAGAAATAATGTCACCATTGCAACTTATTTCTGATTAAACCCAAGGTGACTATCAATGGTGAAACAGCTTCATTTCAAGTCAACAAATGTGCGTCATGATTAAGTAGTTTATTATAGCACATACTGTACTCTCTATACTCTATACTATTTTTGTAGCCACCCAAACACCGCCAAAATAAAACAAACAAACAAACTTAAGGCAAAAAAAAAAGAAATCTGGAAAAAGCATACAGTACTTTGTCTTAACATAAACTGGGTAACCATTTTCAAACAATACATCATTGTCATTTACTAAGAATATTATTTTATTTAGATATATAAAGATATAAACTGTATTTATATTGAGTCATCGAAGATATCTCTCCTCCATATTTTGATTACATTCCTTCAAAATAGTGAAATAGTTCTCTTCCGGTCTGTAATGGATTGTAGAGACTCAAGCCAAGTCTATTCAACTGAAGTCAGGTGACATCCTTTAATTAATTGACAAAAATCAGTTAAGGTCCTATTTCATGCCACTGTTTAGCTACATAGACTTTATGTTGTTATGAGTTATCAGTGACAGTCTGGTCTCTCGCCAGACAAATTGCATAAAGTTCTCTTAGCAACCTCATTTCAACGAAACAATCGTGAGTGTTAGCTAGCTAAGTTTAATGTTACGTTCAGTATGACGTTAACTCACATGAATGTAGCAGAGAAAATATGGTGAATAACAACCGAAAACAACTTGTGGGAAATTAGAACATGTGAATATTAAGAAGTGAATGGTGCAGTTGTTTATGTCATGGTAGTTTTAGCCCATATCTGATTATATGCTGCTCACACCGGACACTGGAATATACCAAACTGTTGCATTTGGTCAAAAAAAGTGTGTAAGAATATATGTTTTATGTGTAGTATTATAATAGTACATTATTGTGTGTATTCTGTATGGTAAAAAAGAAGAAGTGTAACCAGAAGACACTAAACTGATGAACTACATAATGTTTGGCTGAATGAGTATTACAGGTATCATCCCATCACCACCACCTGATGTGATGCTAATGGTCGTGTCATGATTACTTAAAGCAGTCAGTTGAAAGTTCTTCACAAAGTTTACAAGAAGAGCCTTATTGCCTTAAAGTCGTGGTATGTGCAGTATGAACATACTCATTCCGATCTAACAATAGGGGGTTATGTAACGAATTGCTCTTATTTCATCAGATAAGGCAGTCAGATGAGCCAACTTTATAAATCATATTTGATGAAATACCTGTAAAGCAGATTGGTCCACACATATAGAATTTCAAGTTTTAGACTGTTAAGATATTTAAGAAAGCAATTAGAGCTTGACATAGGAAATAAGTCTCTAAAGATTTTTACGTTTACATGCACAAATGACCCCAGCATTTTAAGGAAATGTGTTTTGACAGATTTTACCTAATAGGTGCACAGTGACTGAGTATTCCTCTTGTTCATCAATGTTATACCTGAATAATTAAACATTACTGTCCATTCGCTAGTACATAGAACGCCCCACGGCCACTTCTAATACACAAGAAAGAACATGGTTGTAATAGGAGTAGAAGACAAATTTTCATGGCATGCAATGCACACATTGCCTTTTGATAAGCGATGTTTGGATTATAGACAATAAGCAAAAGATATCTTAATATCAGTTTTTTTTAAAACGGGTTACAACTTGAGATCTAAAAACTGAGTGACAGAGCTCAATGGTCTACAGCTAAATATGAATTGCATTTGTGTTTTGTTAAACTTTTGCTGAAATCAAAGCAAAGTGATGTCATCTTTTTCCCAAGGAGGTGAATCTGAGAATTAGTTTGCCTAAAATGGAGAGTTTAAATGTTTCCCTAGTTGTTTTTGTGAGCCAGGGGCCTCACTTGAGTCACTCCATTGAGGTAGTCAATGGAGTGACGTCAGTGTCTAAACAGCTCTGGGTTCTGTCACGCAGGGACCACGATGAACACCACAACCAGTCGTGTGAACCTAAATAAAAGTGAACTGTGTCTTTTTGCACATCGTGCTGGAAGAATGCGTAGTATGTGCAGTATTTTTACAAATGGACCTGGTCCAAGTTATGTGCACGTCATTTATAAGAAGAGGGTGAAATGATAAATGACGAGGAACTGGGGGTTTGCCCTCCAACCTTCCAACATGATGCCTCACGATTAAGGTAATGTAATAAAGGTTTACTATGAGGATAGAGAGGGTGGTGAGTCATAGGTCAGCAGTGGGTGTAAGGTGAGAACATCGGAAAGCCTGAGGCGTTTAGGGAGATAATGAGGCCTTGTGCATCTCCCAAGTGCCCAACATTAAGAGTTATTACTTCCTCTCCTGCTGTAGCTACATGCTCCTTCTTTCATTCACAGCCTCCGTACAACTGCTCTCATGGCACACACAAGGAGACACATACGTGCACACATGTAGCCATATAAAATCTACTTACTTTTGTCTAATTTGATAACAGGATTATAATTTGTGCCATTACTTCACTAAATTGCTTACAGGTTTATACAGCAAAGCTTCCATATCCAGTTCAAAACAAAGTGTACTCGTGTATTTCACATACATCCCTTTTAAATTGTAAAAGCTGCCTGACCATTTCAACCTTTTCAGTTCAGACGGGAGTTGTATACATTATTACCTTGCTGTAATTTCCATCCAAAGAGCTCTTTGCGACGAGGTAGTCCTTGAAAGGTTTCACAGTTGCTCTGATTCCACTTCGTGGGTCAGTTTTTCAATCTGCCGCTGCTCATATTAAAGCATTTCATTAACCCTACTTCTATGTATTTGCTTCAGTTCATTCATAAAAAACAAGTGCTTGGTTAGGTATTGTTATAGAGTATCTAAACGGTATGATTTAAAGTCCCTCCTTCTCTCTTTAATATCTCTTTTTTTTCTGAATCTTGTACAGAGTTTTTCACAACTGCTCTTCAAAATGTCATCAGTGGTAGATCATGTCTGTTGTGGAAAAGAAGAAAATATAACAACACAACCATAACCATACAATTGCAGGTTTAGGTTGACTCAGTGTCACTCATTTCTACCTGCTTGCATTGCTTTCAGATTGATTTATTCACAGTTTGGTTTTTCAAAGCACTTTTGGATAATGTAATGTCATATTATGTCCATGTGTAAGTCCACATATTGAATACTGTGTTTTAAATGAGTTCCTATATCGGATCAACTGCATATGATTAAAAAATTAAGAATAGCAAAAAAACATAACATCATAGGATATAAGTGGAGCATTCCTAAAGGACTCGCGGAGATTAATCTGAGGAGAAAAATGTTCCAGGTGTCACAGGTCAGGAGCTGTTGATGATGGTACATCATCAGGATGTTTTGGAACCAGCATACAGTACTAAGAGAGATGTGCATAAACCTGCCATTCAAAAAAGGTTATCGGAAAAAAAAAGTTAAGGACTTACTGAAACAAGTCTGGCTTACTGCTTTATTGAAGTCACTGAAATATTTCACTGAAGATGCGCCACTGTGATGCATCCGTTGCCCATCCGTTGTGATGTGAGATATTTATGTAAGACCCATTCAGAAATGTTTCGCACAACTAAAATATGTAAACCACCATTTGTTAGCCGACTTTGACTCCTGCTCCCACAGCGGGTCCTGACAAGTTTCAATATTTACATTTTTCTGTGGCATCAAAATGCAGCAGACTTAACAAAAGAAGGATGAATATTGAGCAGAGCTCTTGCTTTGTTCTTGAAAAGGAAACAGTTTCTCATTCTCAAAATATCTGAAGTGCCGTCACTGGAGAGTCCCTCTATGGAATCTGAAGCATTTACAGGCTCTGTCTTTTAACTGTCAAAGTGTTAAGGGTCAGTGTTGTTTTACAGATTTGGCATACTGTACTGCCGTCACTGTTTCGGTCTATTGTGGAGTTTAGTTTTAGTGGAGTTATTGTACAAATTACTGTAGGCCTGTAAATTAGAATTAACTTCAGTACTGATTAATGGTTGATTATTTCTTCAATTACTTGATTGATCATGTAGTATATAAAAAATAGAAACGCCTACGAAGAAGAGCCAACGGCTTCACGAATTCTATAAAACAGTGAAGAGACACTCACCTTTACGAAATGTAGTGTGAGAATGTCAAATGTAAAAACTGACTCAAAGGATTCATTAATTATATTTATGATTGTAATTTCCTGTCAGTTGACTAACTGATTTAATGCACTGAAAAAATGTTAACTTTATGGACAATAACATTTTTACAGTCATTTTCTGTTTTTAAAAATTGTTTACAAAAAACTTCAGTTTTCTTAAATTGCATACAAATTAAGGTAAATGACAATAATTATCTGTAATTGAACTATTAGTATCGTCACTTTATTGAAGGTGTTTGATCATAATAACTTAGGAAAAACACAGTTTCTTCGTCTGAAAGCCTTGACTGAAAAGTTCAATAAAATTATTAATTATTAAAAGTTTTTTTTTTTACATTTGGTTTTCAGTTAGAAGCCGGTCATTTGTCCATGTTCATTTCTGTTATTTTATTACTGTGTGTTTCAGCTCTACTATGGTTGTAAAATTCTTTATTTAACACATGAATTAAACTATAGGTTTTGTTTGTCAAGTTTTCTTTTGTAGCATTTTTTTGTGTTATGTAGCTCAGTCTTAATTTTGCTCTTAAATTAGTCTAATGGCTATTTAACAACAACAAATACACTTATTTTAAGTCTTTTTCCATCAGAGGGCTGATGAAGTGAACGGAGCTGGAGCAGTTTGACCTGGTTGCTCAGTCAGCCATGAATTTTAGTCTGAAAGTAGTTTAATTTAACCAAATAAATCCTCCTATCGAAGGTCGAGAACTAGACAGCGTTGAGCAGCAGATGAACTTGGACGTTTACCTGAAGTCAAACCTGGTGCCTTTGAGTCTTCCCATATTTCCATAAATAAAGGTGTCTTTAAAGTAAAAGGAAAAATAAAATGAGCAATTAAATAGAATAACAAAGTGTAGAATTATTTTGTAAATTAATTTAAAAATTCATAGTGATCATATATAAATTGCAGAATTTAACCCCTACTAAAAAGGTTTGTAATTATCTCATTGGCACATTTCAGCCTCCATAATAAAACTAAATTTCCTATCATGAGAAAAAAAAGAATGAAATATCAGATTTCTTTGAATATGTGAATTTTTTCTGTCGTTCTGTGACATAAATCAAAACCTTCATTGATCCAAGGCATTGTTGTTCTGGTTTTGCCTGCTCACTTTTCCAGGACCACATTTTAACATTTTATTATAAGCACTAAACATATATAAATATCTTAACATTTCTTTAATTAGTCACTTCCTAATTATTGTTCCACAGTCATTCATCCAGTCATTGAAGATATTTGTTTTCGGCTGAGTGGTAATAAAAAGTCAGTCTGTTAATGTGCCCTCCTACCATTCTAGACTATGACTCATATCTAAGCCTCACTGCAGAGAGTTATATGTGATGTGAATACTTATCAAGGTAACAATCCTAAACGTGTTTCTACACTTGAGCCTGGTAGTAACATATCCATCCTTTATGAGTAAATCAGTGAGACACATTCATGTTTGCTTTTGATATGTATATTATCAACTGTGCATGATGGTGCGTCACATCATGGCAGCAGAAAGGATGCAGATGTGCTGTTTGATGGGATGTATTTACACAGAAACATTTGATATCTTTCCTTGAATCATTCTCTGATTACCCATTCAGATCTTACTTTTATTGAAAAATAAACAGACTTAACATTGCGCATTCCCAGAATAACTGGTTGCTTTATGGGATCATTAGATAATAAGAGGGTAGTCTACAATGTCATATATTTTTTTCCCTTTGTATAACTTGTTTACTAAGAAGCATCTTTCTACTTTTATTTTTTCCAGGTTGAAAGTTGCCCTGTTATTGAGTGCGTTTTGAGGTGGGAGGGGGAAATGCTATCTGACCAACTGAAATAACTGTTGTTTGACGTCATGACTTTATTTTTAGAAGGTAATATATGGGTGTGGAAGTGCCTTTTCATGTTAGAATCAAAATACAAACACATAACATACACACACTGATGCACCCATGTGCACACGGGCAGACAATCATGTGTGTGTGCGTACGTGCGTGTAGTCACATAAGAGCTCTTCTCCTAATACCAGGAAAACGCATAATCACACCTGCTGATGAGCTATATTTGTTTGCACATATACTGGTATGCAGTGACTCAGAGGGGTTACTATGTTCATCTGCATAAGCATTGTACGGAAAACACATCATATATAAGACTTCAGATGTGAACAGGTATTGGATTGCATCAGACATGGAAGGACTTCAGATATGTTTTCCTCTCTCACCTGTAATGTCCTCACAGTGGGTCAAAGTATTAACTGGGATTATCCTGTTGACTGCTGCTTTGTCACAGACATCTAGATCTCTGAGCTCACATGGACATGTGCAATCCGACATGCAAAAAAAAAGGTAATGTGTGTGTGCTGTGAGATATACTAAAACAATGTATTTGGTGGAAAGAAACGTGAGGCAGACGAGACATTTTGCAGTCTGATACTAAACAGCATAATTTTCATCACAGAGCATTGATATACTTGCAAATTATAATACACAGTCAATAGAGAAAACACAGTGATAATTAGAAAGATAGGACTGCATATCAAACCACATGCCACATTCAAATTGTATCAGTAGCACCAAGTATTGAAAACTTTCTCTTATGTTTTCATGTTTTTGTACTTAATTAACGGACCAGTAGGATTTTCTGGCATGTAGTATTGTTGTTGCCATTTGTAACCCCCTCGCCTCACCCTCTCCTTAGAGTGAAGGAGAAACTACGGTGGCTGTGAAACACCAAATGATGCAAAAAGCCCTATCTAGAGCCTTTGTTTGGTTTGTCTGTCCATGTAGAAACATGGCAGTTCATCATGGTGGACTCTGCAGTATCTATAGACTTAAAAGATTCATTCTGAGGTGACAAAAACATAACTGTTACTTTCACTGATGAAAATATAGTTATGAATATTATGTTGAATGAATTTCTGCCATATTGTGCAAATAGATCCCTCTAAATCTGACACACTGGACCTTTAAGCTGTGGCATTATATTTTGATGCATTAAAGGTGCAGTCAGCGATGGGATTTGTACACAGCCCTGGGTCCGTATATGGGAAACAAACAAAGCAGCTCAGACGGAGCCACAGAACTGTTTTAGTCAATCAGCAACAGGTGGCCTTCATGCTTCATGTATCAACCTCCAGGTAATGTTACCTTCCTTCTTAGCTTCAGCCACAAACCTACAGTCCTTTCAGTCACTGAAAAAACAATCAAAAAACGAGCTCTTACTATTTTTTTTTTTTACTTTTTGGATGCGCCTGCATGTCATTCATGTTGTTTCATATCATAATATTTGTTTTGCCTCAGCTATGAGAAAGAGACATCCACGTTTACACTGTATAAGACCGGCTGTTTGGGGAGCAGAGCTTCTGACGGAGCGCTAAAGGGAGGGCTGTATTTGTTTAGCTGTTGAGTTCAAATATCAACAAATATCTCTCTCCACAATCTCTGACCCCATCTTATAAGACTTGCCAGAGGGACCAATCGTTGTCGAAAGGACTTTTATGGAGATGAGAATTTAAATTTTGTGAACTCAGTCACATACAAACAAAATTTTGCTTGTGGTATTTATATTTTAAAAAATTATCCGTTATTAGGTTTCTGTTTTACACCTGAAATTTTATGTTATTAATATCCTGTAATAAGAAATTGTACAATTCATAACAAAGAAACGTTTTCACTTACGTCTTAAAACTAGTTTGTCTGTGTGCATCTTCAGACTCTATCAATAACAGGTGACTCCTTTTTGTTGTCTATGATTTAAACAGACTATTTAACACTGGGGGAAAGTCTTAAAGGTTTGTGCTCTGTAAACACATGCTTCAAAATTTCAAAGTAACAAATGTTCATACTTGTTCTTTCTTCAAGTTTTCTGAACTGAAACCATTGTTTACATCATGTACTGAAAACCAAACTGGAGGAGACTTTCGTAATGCTTCTTCTTATTCTGGTTCTGGTTGGTTTAAACTCAGGAAATGCACTTCAGATTTCATTATTCAATAAAACAATACATTATTGATTATAATATTGATTTTTTTAATGATGATTTTATCACATTTGATCAAATTTGGATCCTATATCCACTTATAATAGCCAAATTCTGTTGATTTCTTTATCAAACAAACCCAGGCTCAGATTTTAAAAAAAACATTTGCTCAACAAGACAGTTTGGTAAAGAAACAATCTCTGCTTTCTGACACATCACCAGTGGACTTTGTGTTTTTAAGACAAAAACACCAGAAAAGTGATTAGTCGTAAACTTTCATGCACGTCACAAAAGCTGTCTAAATTGATCAAATGAATAGTTTGAATTAAACCACACAGAGTGCACATAAGTATTGAGCTACACGTGTTGGGTTCGTAGCTACAAGTTGTGACTATTAACGTTTCACTAAAAACTGTAGTGTTTCTGCCGGTTAACATAATATGATTACAGATTTCAGATTACAGACTACTGCTTGAAATTGATTTGATGAGGGTTATGCTGTAGACATAGCAACAATGCTCACACTACATTACCAGTTAACTCATTGGTTAAACTAAGCCATTAACAACATTTAAAACAGGGCCCAAGATATACCTGATAGACTATACAAGATAAACTTCTACGGTATGTGTGTGTCCTGATGTAGAACATACACAGCACAGTATGTGCATTATTAATTTATTACTTTCAATCATTACTTTTAATTTTTCACATGTGAACAACTATAAAATTGTCACATTGTAACATTTTTATTTCAATGCGTTTTTCAAAATTGATAAAATAATAGGACAGCAGTAAATACTGAAAAAAAAAATTGTAAATGTCAAATAAATGTCAAGCCTCCGCTGCCTGTTAACAACAACCACATGTTGTAAAGGCAAAAACAAAATTCTTTCACTGACGTTTGAAAGTAAGGAAATCTTAAAATAAAGCTTAATTTATATGAGTGAATAAGTGAATGAACGTGGGTCTGTGTATGCATGTGCATCTATGAGAAATTTCACTGAAAATACCAAACAGCTTTTCAGTCAGTAGGGGGAGAAAACACTTCATCCCACTCTCAGTATCAGAGCTCTTGGTTTTCTCTCACTCTTGCTCTGCCTCCTGAGTTTCCCTCCCCCACTGTAGGCAACACCATGAGTCAGAAAATGGCACATTGACATGAGTGTCATGGCCAGCCTCACACAGAGTCAAAGATACAGGCTGGACTTTATCTCACTGTCCAGATTTTGTGAATATATGTTCTTCCTGGGGAGCCTAAATCGTAGATTGAACAAACTTTGAGAACACAGTGTAACTCAAAAACAGATTTATTGTTCGCAAGTGCAACATGGAAGCTGTCACAGTCTACAATCAGAGCCTTGGGGAATTGGTCAAGGGTATAAAATTGAAAGATTTGAAGGACAGGTGAGTGATGTTAGTCATGATTCTTCCAGTCAGCTCTATGAAAATCAAACCGGCATCCTTCTTGTTCACAGAGCTTACACATTATTCATTCTTCCATCTGTCATGAATTAGGAAGTTGTCCCATTATATAGATTACTGATTAACACTTACATTGTAATAGTATGAAAATATCTCCTTTCATGAGTGGATTTGTCAGTTACTTTAGCGGTGCGGAGACATTTATCAAAGGCGGGGCTGAGTCAAAAGGTGAAAGTGAGTTTCACTCAGCCGTGTCCGAAATGTCAGTCAAAAAAGAAAGGAATACATGCTAGGGTAGAACACAGTTCTGTCTCCTAGTTATTAAATGTATATACTACTAATATGAGACGACAAAGAAGAGAGAAACAAGCGACTATAAAGGTGCAACGTGTAAGAATTTTTGTTTAAAACATTTAAGAGTTGTCTTAAATTATTAACAGACATACCCATTTTGACATTATGTCAAAGATGTCTATGTATGTGTTGCAGAGATATCTACTGATGTTAGTATGCCAACCAGCTAACCCTGATCCATCCTGTCTCATAATACCACCTTGTACCTCAAGAGGCCATATGGAGTCACTGTAGTGTCCAGTCTGCCCACAGTCCAACAACACTGAGGTGGTTTTCTTGCTAGGGTTACCTTCTGGCATCCCGGTGCAACCCTACTGTAACCTCCACTCAAGCCTCCAGACGTGAGCGTTGACTGATGCCCGACCTTGTCCCGTCCTCACCTGAATCTGCTGTGTCTTCATCATTCCAGTCAGAGTCCTGGGTGCAGCAAGTTTAAATAGTACTGTACTGTATTCCCTGTCCTCAAACTGTCCTTCATCGGGCTGTGTTTAGTCTCAGTCTGAACGTGTTCACTGGGAGGCTGCTGAACCCAGTTCCTTTGTCCACTCGCCGAGCTCCAGTTCTGGTGCTTATTCTTACATATTGCACATCTAAGCATGAGCTTATTTGAACATGTAACCATGATTTTCCCTAATAACCTCAACTAAAACACCTAACTGCTTTACTTTCCTAAACCTAGACACACACAACACTGTGAAGGCCTACTTCTTTGACAGTGGCCATAACCTAGGCAGCTAAACTAAATGGTATTTTGACATGTACTTTGTATTGTTCAAGCTTGCAGGTGATAGTGATATTGTTCTCTTTTAAACAAAGCTCACTACCAGATTCAGATCATAATAATAACATGCTCTTAACCCCCCAGAAAGAGCATCCAAAAGTGTCTTGGGAGGTACAAAGGGCAAAAGCTCAGATGCAGTGACTGGCAAAGACAGAGTGTAGGTCAGGGTAGGTCAGAGGCAGGCCAGAATTCAGGCCAAAGATGGCCAGAAAGGGAAAATAGAGGACATGCTTTGAAAGATAACAAAGTCAACATTCATATTGGTTTGTTGGTCTAAAAAAAGACATCACTGAAATCTTGATTTTATTTTTTTCCCATATGTTTACCAGCTCATTTTATTCCTATGAGGCTGATCAGAGTTACAAGTAGTAACATAAATCATTTTTTGAAGCATTTTTAAGTATCTCAGATTTATTTATTTATTATTTCTATTTTTTTTTTAAATTTATTTTATAAGTGTATGTATGACATTTGGCATTTTCGGAAATGTGTTTATTTTCTTTCTTTTCCAGAGTTAATGAAGAAGATCAATATCACTGTTGATTCAACAGTAAATATTAAGTTACTTCCAGCAACTAGTGAGCTTAGCTTAGCGTAAAAAGAGCCAAATTTGTTTTTGTATAAAGTCACTACACCCAATCAATAAATAGTCTGGCACATAAACACCTTAAATTCAATGGTGGTTTACAAATAGGGTATAAGGATTTAATTAGAGAGCTTTACGGGTGCTGAAAGGAAGATTTTGTAGTGTTTGCACAGAGCAAGGCTAGCTGTTTCCCCCCATTTTCAGTCTTTATGCTTTTACGGTACAGACAGTAGAACTGATCTTTTCATCTAAGTCTCAATAAGGATAAGATAAGTATTTTCTCATCTTTTCCTCTGTTTTGGGCTCCACCAACTCCAGAAAAAAATATTTGGCCCTTTAGCTCCTAAACGATCCACTATGCTCACTGGCTAGTTTGTCTATCTGCCAGTTGATGGTGAGCAGGTAGCGTACAGTGGATACTTCACTGAAAACAGCTGCCTCCTACAGCTGAACACACAGCTGTTGGGAGGAAAGTGAACTAAAACAGTAAGGTAGCTGTAAAAACAGAAACAATGAGCTAAAGGACACTAAAATGCATGGTGGAGCCCTAACTCACTGTGGGTTTGTAAGTACGAGTGACCCTTTCATTATTACGTATTGAGTACGTGTTAATATAAAAAATATTGATTAGCGCAGCTTTTAATACATTTCGACGGATCAGACAAAACTTGTGAAACTTGTCACAACTCTCTCTGAAATAAGAGAATGAACTGTCATTGTCATGTCATGAGACATGGAAGGTGTAATCACAAAGCCTTTGGTAAATCCATAAACAGCTCAGATGGCCGCCACCATCTTGGCAATCCTGCCTCCACTGGCTCCCCATTAATCCAAAAAGACGTGGAGTGTGGGTGCACCTAAGGTGGACTGAAGAAAACCTGGTTGCTGCCATGAACAGGAAATTAGCTATAGATACCAAAACATGCTTATATCTGCTGTAAGTTGGGCATTTTAATATGGGTTCTTACGGCAATTGACTCATAGCCATGTAGCCAGCGACAAGTGGTCATTTGTGGAAGTGCAGTTTTTGGCACTTGGTGTTGGCTTCACTTCACTTCTCATTTTACTCTAATTGTTTAAAGTGCATGATACGTGATATTATTTTTAGCCCTACAACATGAGTTCCTTTAAGAGGGATTACAGAAAGTTGTCTTCATTACGTATGTTTGACTTTGTTTGTTTTGTGAACAGTTGTCAAATATAGAATAAATAAAGTTCAGCTGAACAGGTACGTTGATGGAATCTGTGTTTGACGTCAGTGAGCACACATTCTCTAAAATCTACAAATATAACTAAAATGTGAATATCCTTCATAATTTACAGGAAATACAAATCAGGAAGTTGGAATGCCAAAGATAGATGATATTTATAAAATGGCTGGTTGCATCTTAAAAGCAATCAGAAAGCAAGGGCAGACTGGTAGGAAAAGAAGTGAGTCACGATTTCTATGCCTGACATTGCCATGCATTAAAGACTGCGTCCTAAATAACATGGATTATATATATAGGAAAAATAGGTAAATGGCATCACGCACAAACACTTGCATACATGTACACATACACAAATACACACGACACAGACGTGTGCATTTTAATTGTCTCACTGTTTGAAGTAACTCAAAGTGAATATGTGATTTGTCAATTGATTCTTTTTCTCCCAGGCTATGAATAAAATGCTTTAATTATTGATGCACTGACGTCAGATGTCCGCTTGAATGTTGTATGTGGTGCAGACCTCTTTCTCCGGGCAAGCTACTTCCCCCACCCCGCCTCTCAACCCAACAGCACCACCACCGCCACCACCCCTCCCCCAGCAGACGCCCTCATGCTCCCCCTCGCTGAGCATGCTCTACATGCCATGAATGGAACTTGAACACGTTGCAGGCAGCTTGCAGACAGGCGTCAACCAATTGGAAGGTGTTTTGTACACAAATTAAGTCTGTTTTGCCACCCCTCCCCTCCATCTACTGCAATCCTCCCCACCAGAGGCTTGTCTGTACCATGCCAGCGGAGCACTGCTGCTCTGTAGAGCAACTGGTATCACTTGTTAAGAGGTGGGCATGTGTAGAAAATGTGGAATACTGGGTTTTATAGCTGTCCTGAACACGTGAAAGTTATTGTCTCTCTGACAGTGAAGTCAGATTCTGACAGCTGTTGATTTTACCAAGATTAAAATCTCTGGCCCATTTCAGACTTTATTCTCTTCAAAGCAACTCTACGAAGAGTTGAACTTCGACTTGAACTTGTCTAGTTGTTTTTACATAGAAAAAAGGAGTTGCAGTATTGATATTCTTTTTTCTGTTCTGCTCTTTACTGTTTGATGTCAAGGAAGCAGTAAGAAGAAGAATTCAGGCAGTCACTTAAACTAATCAAACACTGCAACTTTAACCCTCACAGAGGTTCAAGTTTAGTTGATGAAATCAACCTCGTGTCCCTGATAGGGAAACTATTATCAAGACTTATTTACAACATGGATTTTATTTCTGTAGATTTTAGTTGTTGTGAACACTTACAATAAAAAAAGAAATATAAACATAAATATTATATAAAATGCAATAGTGCTGTAAGTAATTATTATTTTAATCATCAGATAATCACCTGATTATTTTCTCAATGAATCAGTTAGTAGTAGTTAACCCTATGCCTATAAAACACGAGAAAATGGTGAAAAATGCCCATCACAAGATCCCAGAGCTTTGAAGATGCCTTCAAATGTTTGATATTTCAAATTTAGAAATGACCTAAAACAAGCAAAAAGTCATCAAAGCATGTGCCTATTAATTTGTGTTGGTCCAGTCAGGTGATTGTTAGTTATAATTTAAACTCTACTGAGACCTGTCGATGTTCAAGCAGGTTAGTCAGTGAAATACAGCAAAAGCAACCATTTAAAGATGCCGTGTCTTGGGCTAATTAAGGCTGAATTACCACTATTTCAAAAAGTCTTTCATTTGTTCTCATTTTTGTTTACCTTAAACTAAAATGCCTGTTGTCAAAGAGTGGTAACAGCTTATATAACGTGTCTATGTAACATGTTAGTAATTGTGACAATAAAAGCCAGTAATTCTTGCTTTATTTATCTATTTGTCCTAATTTCATTTGAAATATTACCAATCACTGCTGGATGACAGTTAGGAGAGGTCCTGGGTGTGCTAAGTGATGAAGGTTTATGGGGTACTTTGTGTTGAAAGTGTTGGTCTGCTTGTGATGGGTGAATCATCGCAGCTCAGATCTGCCAGCCCCGATCCATCGCTAACAGTATATCCTGCATTAATGAGCTCCTTATCAGCATAAACCTACACAGCTGAGATACAGAGGCATTTGCTCTCTTAACCTGTACATGGTTAGGTCTGGAAGATATTAAAGGATGTTGCGCTGTTCTTTGTCTAACTATCGGTGCCGAGCAAAGATGTGACTCACTGCACCTGCAACACAAAACTGCGTTATTGTTTGTACATTATCAATAAAAAAACCCCATCATTTTCACAACGTTGAGGCATCTAAAAAAGATCCCTTTTCCATTTTACACCTAATTAAAAACCTTGGGACTCATCTTGTATGTCAACTCTTCTTTTTTAGTATCTTTCTTCGACTAAATATAAAAAGACAGAAAGCTTTCACCATCATTAGATATAAAACATTTCATGCTTGATGAGTACCCACCCTAAAGTGTGGAGAGACAAAGACAGACAGGCATAGCTAGTACTGGCGTATGCCATAGATGTGAAGAGATCCTCTTGAGGAGGCGGAGGGATGGAGGGAGGCAGAGGCACATTGAAGCAGATGCAGAGAAATGTGAGAGGGTGTCAGTGAGACTGGTGATGACGCGCTCATGGCTGCGGAGAGCTGGCGAGGCCGCGGCCCTGGCTCTGACTCACCTCATCCCCACGGGGCCTCCTGGTTGACGTCACTCAGCGTGCGCTGTGGCATTTCTCTGCTTCAACTTCTTTGTGAGCAGCAGCCACACTTGAGCCTTTCTCTCATCTGAGACTCTGTGCATTTGTCTATGTGTACAGTATCTATCTATCTATCTATCTATCTATCTATCTATCTATCTATCTATCTATCTATCTATCTATCTATCTATCTATCTATCTATCTATCTATCTATCTCTGAACATACTACCACAGCTTTGTGTTGTGCAGTTCTTTGTCTAAGCGAAGGTGTGACTCACTGCGTTCGAATCAAAAACAGAATAACACTGCACATTATGAATACAGTGTTAATGTATCTGATAAATGTTCTTAATGACAAACCTCAGACTGTAAATCTTACCCTTTTTTCCCATCTGAACACACAACCAAAGCTTTTTTAGGTGGGTTCAGGTAGAAATATAGCCAATAACAACATTCATCAAGATGATTTCGTCTTCCAGACAACAGGAAATGATTTAAATAATGGAAAAACATGAGACAGAAAACAGTATTTCAAGGATGTGAATAATCCTATGTACTGTGCGGTACATTTTTATACATAACGGTGTGAATAATGAAGTAGTCGTTGGTCAGAACTTGCATCCTCTGCTATCACTGCAGTACAGCACTGCACATTTCAAGAATACAATGCATGCACGAAAATAAATGCACCAAAGAAACATACATGACCTAAAAATTGTCAGATGGGTCTTTATGCTTATATTCTGGGTAAATTAGCAGAACAAGTGAAAAGCCACAAGGGTTTCTACATAAGGGTGGCTGCAGAAAGTAGCACACCTTGTTCTGCTCTGCTCACACCTCTTGGATGTACATGAAGTCCTGTTGGCAGGTAAATCACTAAGGTGCAGTCGAGAGCAGTAGGTGGAATGTTGCATTGCACCAGCTGGTTATTAAAGCGGTCTTTACTTTATTACTGATGGCCATGGTGAGACATAAATCCTGCAGTTGAAGAGAAAACCTGTGTGGGGGCAAGAGGTTCTGAGGTAATGTTCAAATTCTGTACTGTCTTCAGTGTAAATGAGAGCTATGTTTATGGTATGTCATGTTCAGAGATAATTAATAATAATTCCATAATTAAGAGTTGAGTCTTTTTCTGGATTGTAAACTACATTAAATGCTATATTTGTGTAGTTAATAATATGAAGGGCACAGTCATCTGCATATAAACATTCACAGAGCTAACTGTTAACACAAAACATTGAGAAGCAGGTGTGCATAAGAGCATTTGCAGGTACAAATACTGACATGTTAAATATATTTGTGTTGTAAACATACGGAAGCCAAGAAGGGCCTTACAAAATAAAATATTTTATGCCATTATCACGACAAGTTAATTATTTTGTCATCTCTGTATCTGCTATCTTTGCTATCTGTAAATAAGAAGCGACAACACCCGTGTTCGTGCGTTTTTTGGTGCCACAGTCTCCACAAATTTCACTCACCATTATTGTACCACAGAAATCTCATTGTTAAATGAAACCATACCAATAAAGTCTCATACCAATAAAGGCAAAAAAAAAAAAAAAGTTTTAATAATATTCTTATTTGAGAAACAGCAGTGTACAACCTATGAATCATTTATTTGTGTAACTTTCCAAAAACTCTATATCGACTCAATAAATGAGCATATTAAACAAAATAAATCAGAACAAATCTGTTAATCCGATTACTTCCTAATGACTTATAAATACTGCTGTAAACAACCTTATGTAACTATATATGGTTATATAAAAAATAAAAAAAAGATCACAGCATTGGAATATGACTGACATTTTTCAGTTATATCTTGGGGAACACAAAGTCATCTGTGGGTCTTACAAGCCAAAGCCAGGCAACAGTAAGCCAAGCTCTCAGTGATGTGTCTGGAATGTGACTGGCATGAACAGTGCAATGAGCTCTCATCTGTTGCTGCCCAGAAACTATAGCCAAGGAGGATGCGCCACTTCCCGCCCAGCCTTGCTGCTGAGGAGAAAGTGAGGGTGGGGGTGAGGGCAGTGGCGAGCTTGCCAACACTGGCCTCAGTGTAAAAGCATTGGAAGACATACACCCACAGGTCTATTCCTAGTGTCATGCAACCATTCAAAAGTGCGTCACCTGTCAAGAATTAGCCAGTACACCCCAACTGGCACATGCTAGTCTGACACATCCTATCACATCCACTCATTGTTTCTTGTTGCTAAGCACAGACCACAGAGAGACCTGAGGCCAGATGTATAAACAATACATATGCAAACCATGAATATGCCATTTCCCCCCCACATAAATTGGTATTTATAAAAGAAGAATGTGCAGTGAAAATGTGTACACACACGTTTCTAGAATTAGCTGCATGTGATATGACAAAGAAGAGATTAAATATAAGGAAGAGATGGAGTAAACTTTGAACAAACAAACGTTGTGCGTAATCACAGTAATCACTGCTATCCAACTATTATGACACAACTTCTTCTTTGTCATTCTTCTCATTGAGGGATGGCTAGGTCCACAGTGATTTACAGTCATAAAACAGCATCAGGTGCACTCAACAAGGCCCCAGGAAGGGCGCCAGGCTTTGAAGCCAATTTGACATAGTGGCCAAACTGTAATGACAGCAATGGCATCCATCACATGTCCCCAAAACACTTTTTTCCCATAGCAACATTTTGAAAGAATGTAGGGAATCTGAAAAATTATTATTTTACTGCTTCCGGATTCATAAGCAACTGAAAAGACAATGGACAGTGAAAATCTGGACGGACATCAGGACTTATTTGTCAGATAAGATAGATAAACAATACATTTGATAACCCATTAGCTACCGTTAGACAGCCGCCAACATTAGTATTCAACACTTGATGCTTTTGCATAATGATACAAAAGGTGTCAATGAATTCTAAAGTATCAATGTATTTTTGAAACTTTTAGTTAAGTCTGCAGTGAAACACACTGGATGCAACTGAACCTTCACTGTCATGCTGTCTCTCAACTAACCTCCGCAATTTTCTGGTTAAGTCAGTAACATTACGTGATATAATTCTTGCATTGTGTGTGATCTTCATACAGATTACAACCAGCACAAAAGTACGTGCCAAGCACTTTAGGAGTGAGTGTTTTGCGTGGTGTTTAGAGGTAACGTGGCGGTGATGTTATCTAAAAAGTGGTTAAATGCTAATGTTAGCTGTGTGTTTATTGTCTATTTAGTTGCTGCTCAATTTAGAAACGTGTGACATCAGAGGAAAATGGCTGCCATATGAATATGGTGAATGGTCACAAACAGATCACACACTCATCATCTCTGGGTCTATATGTGTGGGCAGTAAATGCAGCACAGCAACTCACACAGACTCCCTGTTTGTGCAGAGCTGCAGCAGGATTAGGATAAAGGTCCCAGGGGACCCAACACAAATGTTGCAGGAACAGGATGTATTTACTCTAATGCAAGAAGAGGTGGGCAGTCAGTGTCGTAATCACAGGATGAACGCAGGATGAAATTTCATATACAGTATAAAAATAAGAGGGGCTATTATTATTGGGCAAACTTTCCAAGTAAATGTACCATCTTCCAGTAAACTGTATGCACTCGAATGTGATCAATATACTGTTTTATATATTGTGTGCAGATACTTTAAACTCTGAAGTCTGAACACTGAAACATCAGTTGCGTATGTGTTAGCACAGAAAACTGTTAACTATCACAGAAGCAGGGAGTAAACGGGGAGTAAATCTTTGCAAAAGCATCCGCATGAGAAGGTGATATGGCTGTACATCCTGCAGATGCGCACACTGTTCTGTAATAGTGCGTGGTTGCCACAATGTGTAACCTGTTAGTTTAACTGCTGTTGTTTACACATTCCTTTATTTTAATGTTTTAAAGATGGTTAAATTAACTATGAAATGAACTGCGACCTATGTAATGGAGCAGGAGTGAGGTGAGGTCAGAATCCTTCTCCTGTTTACTGAACCAATAGCTTTTTACAGAGAGATTCCTGTGGATTTTAAAATGTTTCTGTTTGGGGAGATGAAGGGCGATGTTCAGAACCACTCACCAGATTTTCAGTTTTTCACACTGCAATGGTAGGAAGCTAGAATTCAGTCTTTATTGCAGTAAAGCAACTTTCAGTTCAAAACAAAATATAAAGACGGGCATCATCAGCATAAGTAGATTTTGCAAAAAGACAATAGAGCCAGGTTTGCATGTATACAAACCAAATTAAATCCAAAAAGTTTTGGCCCATGCTGAACTGCACAAGGGCTAAATAGATAGGGGTTTATGAGGAAGATGATTTCAATTCTTGTCCACAACCATTTCTAACAGTTTCTTGGCAACCACCTTTTATAAAATCTTTAAAAGTGCACAAAACCAAATCCTTGAAGGTGGTGTGATTTCAAAACAGTAAGAAGAAACATATTAAATTCTATGAGCCATGTTGATGTGTAATGAATGACTAAAAGTGTTTGACTTGACTTATGCTTCTGACTTTGTAGTGCACATGCAAACGCTATTGAATGATCAGTGCAAATTCGAGTTGCACTCTGGACCGCAATTCACTTGAAATGAAAAGACCTATGAAACCAATTCTAAAGTTAACACAGTAACACGAGAACGAATGCTAGATTTTATTTAGAAGATGAGAAGCAGCATTTCCTTATTGGAGTTGAGCTCCAGTTTAAATCGAGTTAATGTATTGCCGTAGTTACAGTATTATCTGTTGTAAATAACGTTTTAAGTATAACAAAGGTTGTGTATTTCAAACAAAAAAAGTAGCTCTGAGCTCTTAGCCACAAATGTTACACAAAGAGTTTCACCCACCAACCCATCCATGTCGAATATTTCACATGCCGCACACCAACAAATTCTCTGAGACGGTCCTCCCAAGAAGAATGACAGCAAATGCCCAAAAAAGGTCACATGTTTAGTCATGTGGCAGCGACAGTAATTAAGATGGGAGGAAGTCAGGCGTTGGCGTGAATGGATGAACAAAACATCTCACACTCTTTTTCTGTTTCCAACCAATAATTAAAGAGAAGCTGTTTTTAAGCATGATCACAATCATTTATAACCTTAACCACATGTTTACTAGTGCCAACAAGCTAACCATAGTATTGTCACATCATAAAACAGATTGCAATTTCCAATAGTCTATGTGTGATTTTGTTGTTTCATTTGTTAACTTAATAACTAAATATTTTGTCCATATTGCTTTGGCACTGCTGTTGGTTATATTTGGCCTGAACCTGAACTACTCCTCTGTCATTGGAAACAACAAAAAATATTTTTTCCAATATATCAAAAGGATCTTGAGTTACTTTTTTGTTTTGTTTTGTAAAACTACTGTTTCGCATGGGTTAAGCAGTAATGTGAAATGAACTTTCAGGGTCAAGTTCATGAATGATTTGTAATATTCAACATTTATCGAGGAGCCATTTGAACAGCTGCTGATGCTTAAATTGCCTCAGATCAGGAGCTACACAAGAGCACTAAAACTACAACACAGTGTATTTACAGCATTGTGAATTGCTCATGCAGAAAATGACCAAAAAGACAGAATATTTTGTGGTTCCTGTTGCACAGTGAGTTAACAACGTGTTTACATTGTCAAAGCAACATCTACAACAGGGCTCACACTGATAGGATAACCACAAAACAAGACTAGGACGGTATCCATCAAAGACTGGAGTGATGGTGTCTTGTGTTACACAGTAATTTACACTCGCAAAAACTCATTTTAACCCCAGGGTGACTGTTCGGCGTGAGACCTCAGTTTCACTGTCATTCTAGAGAGTGGTACTTCTGTAAGAGCCAAATGGACCACTGCTGGGAATATTGCAGGCTTGTACCCAGACAGGCAATTTTACCCTACGGTGGGATAATGGCATAAGTGGGGTGGTAAGATTTAGTCATATACTGTACACCTACTTGGAGGGTGGTGATTTTATTCTGCTGCCACCATCCAATATATCGCCTCATTGGTGTTGATTACAGGCAGCTCCTGGTTTCTAGGTTTTGCCATCTCACCTCCTACAACCTGATTTGAAGGTAGTTGTTTTTTTCTTTGCTGCAATGTAATTTTATCTCTCTTTTATGTTGTTATTTTACCACCATATAGGAAAAATGCCAGTTATTTCCCCGGGAAAGCATTTGTAGAACTGCTTTGAAATGAAACACATTTTGATGGCATGGCTTGAACTGAATCTAGGAGAAAAAGTAAGCCACAGGTCATCAAATTCTAGTTTCATTGAAGTTGGTTCAGAATATCATGATGGCATCACAGATTCAAGTCTTTAACCTGGTTTCCAGCTTTTGGAATCATATTACTGCGATTAAGCTTTCATTATCATAAAACACAACAAAATTAATCCAACCCAGATAATATTGTGTCACAGAGAAATATTTTTTTTAGTTCTTATCTTGTTTCTTTTGTAATTTTAATTACAAACATTTCTTTTCCCTTATACTTATTAAATATTTTAATAACTTATACTGTGTTCTGGGATGTTGCTATGGACATTTAAAGGATGTAGAGATATTGGAAAAAACTTGGTGTATCAATAAAAACAAAATGGATCAAAGTGCAGCGGAGAATAAATAATAATAAATCATGAATAAATCATTTCGTATATGAACCGTGCAACTTAAACCCAGCTTCTGCTTCAGTGAGAGAAATGACATATGGCGGCAGATGAAAGCATCAGAGCAGTGTGGTCCTGCAAATATAATATGAAAAAAACATAAATGTCATATTTCCATCATGCTTTCCACATGTTTTTATATAACAGTAACGGATGGATTACAGGTTAATTAGCATTTTCTTCTACTGATTCTTTATTCACCTTTGTCTGTGATCCCCGTGCAAAGCAAACCAGACCACATCTGGATGTGATTATATTCATATTCTAGCAAAAAAAACCTTACAAACACAAAAAAGTGTTTTGGCAGCGTTATTTATTCATTTGTCCCTTGTTGTGGAGAAACTGCTGAAGTCAAAGGTTGATTGTGAGGTCAGGAAGGACGAAAGTGTTCAGGACCCTCTGATGTCTTATGTTGTATTATTTATTGACGCTTGGCCAAGGAGAATTAGAGACACTCTCAAAGTTCATCAGAAGTGCCTGAGTCGGTCTCATCCTGGTGGTCAGACTTTAAACCCCAAGATAACACCACAAATACTATACGCCCAGAATTAGCCAAAGAGAATGTCTTTACCCATGGAGACGTTATTGTCAACATATTCTAGTCTGGAGGCACAGATGTCTGTCTACGCACATTGAAACGTCAGCGGCCAGCTATCTATTATGACTATGAAGGCAGCAATAGGTCTCTTCGACCCTGGCCACCTCAGTGTTGAGATAGGCTGGCACCTAGTCAAAGACAAACAATTAATACTGCTGAGGACCTCAAGGCCCACACGTGACCTTGTGTAACCTAAGGATAGAAAATTCCATAACATCCCTCAGACTCAGGTGTGGGTGGAGGCGAAGAGTCATCTACAGCGCCATCTTCCCAGTGTCACATTCACTTTGTCACATTCTCTTTCCCGCATATTAGGTTTGACTTTTAAAGCCTCTGATCGTAGAACTTTTTTAACTTTTTACATTTAACCATCCAAGATGTAAGAAGTGAAATACTGTAGTTCATACTTTTTTTTACATTTCTGGGACTCCATCTTGTCCTGAAGGGTGGTTGTGGCAGGATTTGTTATATAGCCAGTCAGAAATAAACAGGTGCAAAAATGCAACTGGCTGTTATAGAAGGCTAGAAAGCCTGTGTTGTGTCTCCTTCAGCTTGAGTAAGTGAGCTGACATCAGGTCACCCTGTACACCACCTGACACAGCAAGCGGTACTGTGATGATGGGTCAGACATAACGAGGAGGCTGCGATCAGCTTAAGCTCCGGGATACACTCAACACTTATTTTTGGCAGCTTAAAGGTGATGAATTTGGGTTAACTCTAAAGAGGGTAGCACTTGTAATGTTTTCAATGTCATATTTTAATCCCCTGAACCAAGTTTTCAGAATGAAAGTCAGCAAAATGCAGTCGTAGCCCCTGGCGGTGCACTTACGCTATTATCCAACATGGCTGTCTTCTTTCACAGTTGGATCTTCTTCCCATGAGACCTGTGGGCCTTGCGTCAATCACAAAAATTATTCAAATAGCTTTGACCTCAGTGCTTTTCAGTGAGAAATCTTTTTATAGCAGGCGGAGCAGCAGACATGGGCGGGGAGTGAGAAGTAGGAGGGAGGGAGTAAAGATGTGGATAGAATGAGCTTTCTGTGGCTGGATCAGTCTGTTCTCCAACACTGTGAAACTCATACATTGTTCAGTCTGTCAGAGGGGGAGCCACAGGCTGACGCATGTCTCTCTCCCCTCACACAGAGTTAATGGTCACAGCACCTGGCTCACTTCTCTCTGACAGAAATGGAGAAATAACAAAAAGCTACAGTCAGGTAGATGAATATCCAGAGGTAGTGCATAGTCATTCTTTTTTTTTTGGCAGAGGGGGGATTGAGTTATTGCTTTATTCTTTTAGCCTACAGCGCATTTTTTTTATTCTTTTTTTTTCCAGTTGTCTTTTTTTTTTGTCTTGTCTTTGCATCTGCTTCAGGTTTTTCTATTTTGTTAGTTTTACATGCCGCTGCTCCTCAAAATGCAGGATTTACCTCCAACCCAGCATTAACAGGACATTCTGAAAGCACAACGCATCACATGCAAAAATACGAATGAAGTTCAAACAGATAATCACACAAATTTAGGTTTAATGGTATCCAACCTCATCTCCCAGAACTCATGTGAATATGAACTATTGCATAATTGGCATTAACAGAATGTTTTTGTCAGTGAATCAATCAGTGTGTGGATGTCAGAATATATGATTGGCAGGGTGTCTACCCGATTAAAAAAAGATGGATCCATTACTTAAAATGTGCTTTTTGTTTTTTTGTTACAAAGAAACAACACTCTGGATACAACCAGCTGGAAGTCTTTTTTTAACTATTTGGCTTAAAAAAATAAATTTTTCTTGAAAATAACAATCAATTATCAACATCTATCCATCCATTTCCTGTAACCACTTATCCCTGTCAAGGCAGTGGGAGCTGGAGCCAATCCCAGCTGGCATTAAGTGAGAGGCGGGGTACACCCAGGACAAGTCGCCAGTTCATCACAGGGCTGACTCACAGTGACAAACAAGCATTCACACTCACATTTACACCTACGGGCAACTTTTCAACAACAATTTCAATTACCAACAATATTTTTATTATTATTATTATTATTATTATTATTATTATTATTATTATTATTATTATTATACATTATTCTTATTCTTATATTATTATTATATTATTATTATTATTATTATTTATTATTATTATTATTATTATGGCAATTAATTAATTATTTACACTGTACAACACCCCTTCAACACATCAGATAAAATATTTGTATTGTGTGTATCTACGAAATGTTTACAGCCAACATCTCATTATATTTGCACTAATACAGTATACTGTAAACATGTCTTGATCTTTTCTTTAGTATCCTTGCAGAGCAAGGTCTTGCTTTGTAACAGCCCACACCGTCCACATACAGCTGAAAAAAATTAGAGATGCTCAACTTTCAACACACCTCATGTGACCTCTTACATGAAGATAATTATGAGGGCAGGATGTGTTGACCTGTTTAATTACTTCTAATGATTGAATACATTTACATTCCAAAGGAGGTGTCAATTTCCTTTTTGTCCACCACATTTTTACACTTACAAAGCAGTGCAGCTGATTGTAGATTTTAAGTCCTTCAAGGAGAAACATTTTAACACAATATGGACAAAATCCCAAAAAAGTCATAAAATGTCATAAAATATATTATAATATAATAATATCATATTTATCATGCAGGGATAGTTACACATAAACGTATTTCTCTCTCTTTAGGTGTTTTATTTATAAAATAAATAATAATATATATATATATTATATTATATTTATATATATATATATATTAACCCCACACACACAACTTGTGGTTTGTGTTAATTATCTGTTTAGCTGCCACTGATAATTATTTCTGGGTAAATCATTCGGACTACAAAAATCCAAATTGACTTTAATCCAAATGTACTGTCTCCTAATCCCATGATGTTGTCTTCATATAGTTTGTTTTGATCAAAATGTCTATTTACTTTCACATAAAACAAAGCAAAACAAAACATGTCATAACTGAGAGCTGAAACAAAGTTTAGTGTTTTTGCTTGATTGTTTATGCTGATTATTTAATTGTTTCAGCTCTACTAACATCCACCGACACAGAAACCAAAAGATCTTAACACAGACACACGCGTCACACTGGACTTTAGTAAGATTCAATGTCATCGCCTCTTTTATTAGCTTTTTGTTTCTTACCAAATAGAATTTCTTAAGACCCAGTGGGACATGAAGACTTTATTGTTTTTCAAAATGCTTTTTCACATCTGGCTTAATTCTGTTGTGACCACACTTCTGTTGTCCACACCTCCTTCCACTGGATGAGTAAGAGCACATCACTGTTAGAATTTTTTAGATGTTTCAATATTATTCATGTCCCATGTCTGTGAAGCTAAGCTCTTTTGATATTTAATGGAGAAAGCAGTATAGTGTGCCAATGTCTCTGTTCTAAATGCTGAAGAAGTGTTAATAAGTATTCAGATGTTGTACTTAAAGGTCTGGTGTGTTAGATTAAGGGGGATCCATGGACAGATATAATTTATGATATAATAATGATATAATATTCATCAGTATGTTTTCATAATATAACCACGCAGATAAGAACTACTTTAGAATTTAGGTTTTTACAAAGGGAGCAAATCATCTTCCATGGAGTCCACCGTGTTTCTGTTCAGTTCTTTTCGGCCACCATAGCTTCTCCCCTATAGGCTTAGAAGGGGAGGGTGAGCCGAGGAGTTCAGTTGTTCCTACAAATTGTTAAGACTGGCGCTTTAAGAAAAAGTAGCAATACACACTGTCAATTGTCATGGATTTAAAATTTTATTCATAAACATACACAACAAGTACAAAACGTCAAAATAAATTATTATTTAATCATATTTCTTTTTTTTAGATTAGTTTTTTCTTAAATTTGGGGTCCCTGCTGTTAGCTGACGTTAGCTCAGTTTGTTAGCCAGGCTGTCTGCACTGTTAGTGTTTGTACCACACAAAATACAGATCTCTATGCAATGTCACTTTAAAATATAAAGTTGCATGAAATGGAAGTGCTCAAGTTTATGTACCTCATATTTGTTTATACGTACTTGACAAAATTTTACATTCCACCACTGGATTTCAGGACAAATGCTTTTGATATTCTGACATTCATGTTGCTTTGAAATGCAACATGAATGTCTGTTATATCAGGAAAAAAAGCGATATATTTGCCACAGGTTGCCCAACCCCTGCTTATATTCATTCATAAATCAATTAGTAAGACTGTGATGATTTGCGTTCAACCACACCCCCTGCACTGATGTATCGAGCCATACTGGGAAGATGGATTCAACAAAAGGCATCAGTGTTGTGTGTATTCTTTGTTGAAATAAAACAGTGAAAGCTAATAGTAAAACAAAGACTGTGTTTTGTTTGTTTGTCCGACATTGGTCCTGTGCCTGCAGGTTAATGATGCTCAGTGTGTCTGCCTGCAGTTTTAGAGAAATGATTCAACTACAGTAGTTATTAGATGTGTACCTGGTATCAATTTATGGATTGATCCAGTCACATAATAGCATTGTCGTAGTACAGTTATTTGCTGTTACTGCTTCCATGGTGATTGAGGATTTGCAGTCAGAGATAACAATAGTTTATAATCACTGTGTTCTTGTCCTATCACCTTCCCCTGTATCGAGCCACTAACATCAGCTATGTTTCATATACTAATACAGAATAATATTTTATAAATCACCAGGAAGACAACTGAAGGGTGTATTTGTTACATTTACATGTCTTATACCTCTTCTACCAGAGACAATATGCATGGTAAAAAACAAAATCTGAAAATCTGAAACACGGAAAAAAAGAAGAGAGAGTAAATTCTGGTTCTATTAATATTTTAGGGCTAAAGGGAGGGCGGGGGGGCAGGAGGACGGAGTGGAGCGAAAAG